>NW_025782683.1:0-55836 GCF_021130785.1 Homalodisca vitripennis
AAAACATTACTAATTCAAATAGAAGAATAATGAATATTTTGAAAATTTCAAGTGGTTTCCTAGGAAACGTTAATTATTGCTTAGAAAACTATTTTCTTTTATTTTAGGCTCATTGTACTATTCATGATATATTAAACGCCCAATACTAATTTTTAGCCAACTAGTATAGTAAGAAAACATTACTAATTCAAATAGAAGAATAATGAATATTTTGAAAATTTCAAGTGGTTTCTAGGAAACGTTAATTATTGTTTGGAAAATTATTTTATTCAATGTTAGTCACATTGTACTATTCATGATATATTAAAATGCCTAATACTAAAAATCAGCCAACTAGGATAACGTGGAAAACATTTCGAATGGAAATCGAAGAATTTACGAATATATTAAAATTGTTAAGTGGTTTTAAAATTGGTCGAAAATTATGTAATTCAGATTCATTCACATTTTACTACTTATAATGCATAAAACGTATAATACAAAATCTCATCAAATTATATTAACACACTATAGATAATACACGTCAAAAGATATCGAACTAACGAAAAATTAAAGTGGTTTCCTGGGAAACGACAACTATTTTTGAAAAATAATTTATTTAATTTTAATCACATTTTAAAATATTAATATACAAAAACACCTAACACTAAATCTCAGCAAATTAGGATAGTTAGAAAACATTACTAATTTAAATCAAAGAATGACGAATACATCGAAAATTAAAGATGTTTCCTAGGAAAAGTTAATTATTGTTTGGAAAATTATTTTATTCAATTTTATTCTCGTTGTACTATTTATGATACATTAAACGTATAATACTTAATCTCAGGAAACTATGTACAACACACTATAGAAAATACAAATCAAAAGATATCGAACTAACAAAAAATTTAAGAGGTTTCCTAGGGAACGACAACTATTCTTTGAAAAAATAATTTTCTCAATTTTAATCACATTTTAAAATATTAATATACAAATCAACTATCACAAAATCTCAGCCAACTAGGATATTAAGAATACATTATGAATACAAATCAAAGAATCACGAATATATCTAACGTTTTAAGTGGTTTCCTAGGCAACGTTAGTTATTGTTTGGAAAATTATTTTAATGCAATTTAGTCATATTGTACTATTTTATGATATATTAAACGCCTAATACTAAATCTCCGCCAACTAGGATAGTATGAAAATTTTAAATACAATTAAAAAAAATAATATATAAAACGCCTAATACTAATTTTTAGCCAACTAGTATAGTAAGAAAACATTACTAATTCAAATAGAAGAATAATGAATATTTTGAAAATTTCAAGTGGTTTCCTAGGAAACGTTAATTATTGTTTGGAAAATTGTTTTATTCAATGTTAGTCACATTGTACTATTCATGATATATTAAATGCCTAATACTAAAAATCAGCCAACTAGGATAACGTGAAAACATTTCGAATGGAAATCGAAGAATTACGAATATATTAAAATTGTTAAGTGGTTTTAAAATTGGTCGAAAATTATGTAATTCAGATTCATTCACATTTTACTACTTATAATGCATAAAACGTATAATACTAAATCTCTTAAAATTAATATTAACACACTATAGATAATACACGTCAAAAGATATCGAACTAACGAAAAATTAAAGTGGTTTCCTGGGAAACGACAACTATTTTTGAAAAAATAATTTATTCAATTTTAATCACATTTTAAAATATTAATATACAAAAACACCTAACACTAAATCTCAGCCAACTAGGATAGTAAGAAAACATTACTAATTCATAGAGAAGAATAATGAATATGTCAATAATTTCAAATGATATCCTAGGAAACGTTAATTATTGTTTGGAAAGTTATTTTATTCAAATTTAGTAACATTGTACTATTTATGATATATTAAACGCCTCATACTAAAAATCAGCCTAACTATAATAGCATGAAAACATTACGAATGGAAATCGAGGTTTCCTAGGGAACGACAACTATTCTTTGAAAAAATAATTTTCTCAATTTTAATCACATTTTAAAATATTAATAAACAAAACAACTAACACAAAATCTCAGCCAACTAGGATATTAAGAATACATTATGAATACAAATCAAAGAATCACGAATATATCTAACGTTTTAAGTGGTTTCCTAGGCAACGTTATGTATTGTTTGAAAATTATTTTATTCAATTTTAGTCCATACTGTACTATTTGTAATATGATACTTCAGTTTTATTAGGATTTGGATTTAGCTTCCAGGCTCTAAAATAATCTGCGAGGACTGAAAGATCATCAGTGAGTGCCTGTTCTGTTTTCTTTACGTCATTATGTTGGTAGGCTAAGGCAATATCATCCGCATAAATTAATTTTCTGGATAACGTTGTTGGGATGTCGGCAGAGTACACGTTTAACAACAAAGGAGCAAGTACTGAGCCCTGTGGAAGGCCGTTTTTTAAGTTGCCTGAAAGAACTTTCCTCACGGCCAAGGCATACTTTTATAAGCCTGTCGCTAATCATTGAATTAAGAAGCCGCAGATGGAAAGGGCAAGGAATTAGATTATAGAGCTTTACTAAAAGGCCTTTTCTCCAGACAGTGTCGTAAGCTGCAGTAAGGTCTATAAAGGCTGTAGAGGTTTTTGCTCTCCTTTCAAAACCATTCTCAAAAGTTGTTAGCGCAAGCACCTGGTCACAGCAGTTACGACCAGGTCTAAAGCCAGCTTGATCTATAGGAATGCTGGCATTGAGAATGGGAAATATTCTATTATAGATCAACCTCTCCAGCAGCTTATAACACACACTCAACAGGGCTATGGGCCTATAGCTCTCATGAGAGTATCATGTTTTCCACCTAAATAACAGACTGGCGAACTACAAGTTAAATATAAACTCTTGATGGTGTCAAATTGAAACATAATGAACATCCGCAGTATCTGGGAGTTACTTTAGACCGATCTCTCACTTTTAAAAGTCACCTTCAAAAGACAGCAGCAAAGCTTAAAACAAGGGCTAATATAGTACAGCATCTTGCTGGATCAACTTGGGGGAGCCAACGCTAAAGTACTGCGTACCACTTCTTTGTCCCTTGTGTACTCCGCTGCTGAATATTGTGCTCCTGTGTGGCTTAATAGTGCACATGTGCGAGAGGTCGATGTCGTTCTTAATAGGGCCATGAGGACAATTACTGGAAACTCTCATGGCAACAAACCAACACCTTGGCTCCCAGTGCTGAGCAATATAGCACCACCTGAGATTAGAACGCAAAGAGGCTCTTCTGAGAGAGTTCAATAAGATCGTGTCCAATCCCAAATTGCCCGTTACGGGCGACCTTCCTTAGCAAGATAGCCGGCTCAAATCACGCAAGCCATCACTACGAACAGCATCCCAGTTGATAGAGGAGAACTTTACGCCTAATGCTAACTGGGCGTCATCCTGGGAATCATTCGATGGACGGAACAAGTTCTTGATATCCGATCCTACGAAAGCAGCGGGTAGCTTGGAAATTCCTCGAAAGGAATGGGTTTTATTGAATCGTTTTCGAACTGGGGTTGGGAGAAGCAATCACTGGAAATTCGAGTGGGGTATTACTGACGACCAGACGTGTGATTGTGGCGCAAAACTCTCAGAACAATTGAGTACATTGTAAACGACTGCCCTTTGCGATTGTTTTCTGTGGTCTGGCTGGTCTGAGTGGTTTAGAGGATGGGTCTCTAAACTGGCTCAGTAATTTGGATTTAGCTTTGTGACGGGAGATTTTAATATTATTTCTAATTTATGACTCAAGAACTTTGTTCTTACGTACTTTTTAATAATTGTAATTTTTAATTTATTTATTTATGGATAGCTGCCTTTGTCCCCCATACGATATATATATATTTGTAATATATTAAATGCCTAATACTAAATCTCAGCCAACTAAAATTGTATAAAGAATATTAATTACATTAAAAAAAATAATATACAAAACGCCTAATACTAATTTTTTAGCCAACTAAGATACATTACTAATTCCAATACAAGAATAATGAATATTTTTGAAAATTTCAAGTGGTTTCCTAGGGAACGCTAATTATTGCTTAGAAAATTGTTTTATTTTATTTTAGGCACATTGTACTATTCATGATATATTAAACGCCTAATACTAAATCTCAGCCAACTAGGATAGTAAGAAAACTTTACTAATTCAAATCGTAAAATAATTAATATGTCAATAATTTCAAGTGGTTTCCTAGGAAACGTGAATTATTGTTTGGAAAATTATTTTATTCAATTTTAGTCATATTGTACTATTCATGATATATTAAACGCCCTAATACTAAAAAGCAGCCAACTAGGATAGCATTAAAAAATTATGTAATTAATATTCAGTCACATTTTACTATTTAATAATGCATAAAACATATAATACTAAATCTCATCAAATTAATATTCACACTATAGATAATACAAATCAAAATATATCGAACTAACGAAAAATTTAAGTGGTTTCCTAAGAAAACGGCAACTATTTTTTGAAAAATTAATTTATTCAATTTTAATCACATTTTAAAATATTAATATACAAAACACCTAACACTAAATCTCAGCTATTTAGGATAGTAAGAAAACATTACTAATTTAAATCAAAGAATAAACGAATATATCGAAAATTAAAGATGTTTCCTAGGAAAAGTTAATTATTGTATGGAAAATTATTTTATTCAATTTTAGTCACGTTGTACTATTTATAATGCATTAAACGTATAATACTTAATCTCAGGAAACTAATTATAACACACTATAGAAAATACAAATCAAAAGATATCGAACTAACGAAAAATTTAAGTGGTTTCCAAGGAAACGCAACTATTTTTTGAAAAATTAATATATTCAATTTTAAATCACATTTTAAAATATTAATATACAAAACACCTAACACTAAATCTCAGCCAACTAGGATATTAAGAATACATTATGAATACTAATCAAAGAATCACGAATATATCTAACGTTTTAAGTGGTTTCCTAGGCAACGTTATTTATTGTTTAAATATTATTTTATTCAATTTTAGTCATACTGTACTATTTGTAATATATGAAACGCCTAATACTAAATCTCAGCCAACTAGGATAGTGTAAGAATTTTAATTACATTAAAAAAAATAATATACGAAACGCCTAATACTAATTTTTAGCCAACTAGGATAGTAAGAAAACAATACTAAATTCAAATAGAAGAATAATGAATATTTTGAAAATTTCAAGTGGTTTCCTACGAAAACGTTAATTATTGCTTAGAAAATTGTTTTATTTTATTTTAGGCACATTGTACTATTCATGATATATTAAACGCCTAATACTAAATCTCAGCCAACAAGGATAGTAAGAAAACTTTACTAATTCAAATCGTAAAATATTTAATATGTCAATAATTTCAAGTGGTTTCCTAGGAAACGTTAATTATTGTTTGGAAAATTATTTTTATTCAATTTTAGTCACATTGTACTATTCATAGATATATTAAACGCCTTATACTAAAAATCAGCCAACTAGGATAGCAATAAAACATTACGAATGTAAATCGAATAATTACGAATATATTACAATTTTAAGTGGTGTTAAAATTGGTCGAAAATTATGTAATTCAGTTTTAGTCATATTTTACTATTTATAATACATAAAACGTATAATACTAAATCTCATCAAATTAATATTAACACACTATAGATAATACAAATCAAAAGATTTTCGAACTAACGAAAAATTTAAGTGGATTCCTAGGAAACGGCTACTATTTTTTGAAAAATTATTTTATTCAATTTTAATCACATTTTAAAATATTAATATACAAAACACCTAACACTAAATCTCAGCTAATTAGGATAGTAAAGAAAACATTACTAATTTAAATCAAAGAATAACGAATATATCGAAAATTAAAGATGTTTCTTAGGAAAAGTTAATTATTGTTTTGGAAAAATATTTTATTCAATTTTAGTCACGTTGTACTATTTATGATGCATTAAACGTATAACACTTAATCTCAGGAAACTAATTATAACACACTATAGAAAATACAAATCAAAAGATGTCGAAACTAACAAAAAATTTAAGAGGTTTTCCTAGAAAACGACAACTATTCCTTGAAAAAAACATTTTTCTCACTTTTAATCACAATTTAAAATATTAATAAACAAAACAACTAACACAAAATCTCAGCCAACTAGGATATTAGGAATACATTATGAATACAAATCAAAGAATGACGAATATATCTAACGTTTTAAGTGGTTTCCTAGGCAACGTTATGTATTGTTTGAAAAATTATTTTATTCAATTTTAGTCACATTGTACTATTCATGATATATTAAACGCCTTATACTAAAAATCAGCCAACTAGGATAGCATTAAAACATTAACGAATGTAAATCGAAGAATTACGAATATATTAAAATTTTAAGTGGTTTTAAAATTGGTCGAAAATTATGTAATTTCAGTTTCAGTTACATTTTACTATTTATAATGCATAAAACGTATAATACTAAATCTCATCAAATTAATATTAACACACACTATGATAATACATATCAAAAGATATCTAACTAACTAACGAAAAAATTTAAGTGGTTTCCTAAGAAACGGCAACTATTTTTTGAAAAATAATTTTTTCAATTTTAATCACATTTTAAAATAAACAATGTTAAAATTAGGTAAAAACATGACCCGTTATGTTCAGAAACAGTGGTAGGTACAAGCTTGATTTTTTTAGTGTATGGAGACTACATCATGTCTAACCTTTCCAAGCACTTTTAATAAGATGGCCTTTATAGTTTTCTTTTATTACATTTTCTAGATTTTTCGTAATTTTTTTCTAAAAATTTGTAACAAAAAAAATGTATACTAGGCTTAATTATTTTTTTAATGCTTCAAATCGCTAGTATACAAAGCAAGTATAGGTACATAATATAGGCTTAAAATTTCAAGTAAATTGATTTTAAGGTTCCTGAGATAATGGGTCATATGTATTTGAAAATTGGGTTTTCGGAAATTCGCGAATAAACACATAACTATTAATATATGTATATAATTTAATAAATTTCACAATATTACTCCCTTAGAACATTCCTGGCTCCCATACTCTGGGTTGTCAGGATCCTCTAGCCTATCCTCTTCTCTTAACTTGGCAACCTCTTCGAGCCTTGTCGAGCTTTTTTGGTAACTTCGGTCACCGCTTTTTCTGCCCTCTTAATTCTCAAAGCATCAAGTTTTTTCATTGTTGATATCATATTGGAGCCTGGACTTATACCTAATTTAGCCAACACTTTACATTTTCCAATGTTTCCCTCATTGAACGAGATCACAGCATCCTGAACACCTAAAGTGAGAGCATCTAATCCTACAAAAACTGTTTTAGGAATACCTATTTCCAAACGACACTATTAAAAGACTCGTTTAGGATTACTGAGTAAGTCCATGTAAACATGTCTTCAATAAATCTGGAGATGACAGATCCCTAAAGATTGGTTTTAACAGCATCAAGAACTGGCTTTGGGAAGTGAGTGTTTATGCAAATACTTTTTCCTTGGTGACCTGAGAACGGTTATATTTGCACCAGGACTTGATACCTTTGGGGCAAAGACCGTGATGTGGATCCTCATCTGTTGAGAGCTTGTGAAAGAAAATGGCCCATATGTCCTGCCTCATGTTTTCAAAGATTTCCTTTGTTTCTTCTTATAGCCTCCCCATAGTAATTTTGAAGGGTATCTATTTCTATTTTGGAAAGTCTACCCTTACCATATAACAATTTATTGTCCTCAAGTCGAACGCCTTTCATAGTTTTTGGTCAGACCTCGCAATCGTGTACCTAAGCGCTTCTGAAACATGAGCAACACATTCCCACTTAGATATGATCACATCTTCACCATATGGTTTAGATTCAAGAACACTCATGAAGCCTTTACTATCGCCATCACCCAAGTAAGTGAGGTAACGCACCTCCTCGATCTTCCACCGATCGTTCAAATATTTTTTTTTTACTCCTGCAACTTCCATGCTGCCACTGGATCCTACAAAGTTTTTTTTACAGTCATGGGCCTTGTTCTTATTTTTCCTTGCAGGCAAAGCAGAACTTTGTTAGTATTTCTACATCAATAATTTTTCCAGTATCTATGCTACTAGCACTTATGACTCCATTCAATGACGTATGTCCTCTTCTTTGCCAACTCCCATCACAAGCTATGGCCAAATCTGTGCATCCATTGTTTTTGAACGGCTTCTGAAGCTGCTAACTTCATACTGTCTTGACTAACCTGAATTATTGCTGGTAATATATATTTATATATTGGAAATAAATTCTGTAACAGGTTCAGGTAAATTCAAAACACCGCATAACATTCGACCTGCGGTTACCCCTTTTTCCTAATACACGCAATCCATAAGCCATTCTGGTGTTGATCTCATATGGTTTTAATGGGCTAGGCCTATTAGAAGTCATAAAAGAAGTAGTGGAACAAAACATGTTTTACATTTCACAAGTAGTTTGCAAGCTAGACCATTTCTCTTTGTAACATCTTCTTCGATAACAATGCTTTCGATGGAATCACAGTTTTTACATTTTACAAAAGAAACTAATTGCTACAGATAAAATATTTACACTTACAATTATATTTCCATCATTGCCAGTATTTATATAGTTGTCATAGTTTCCTAACCCAGGTGACAGTTTCTTTGTTGAAGCACTAGTACTTGTAGTAGGGATAGACTTGCTGGAATTAGGAGTATTAGACCTAAGCGTTTGATGTAGTTGGTTGTAGGCGTACACTAGTCAAATCAATATTTTGAACAGTTTTCTTAGTATATTGATTACCCCTAAACTTAACCTTTTTAAATACACCTTTGGATTTAGTCATTATTTTATCACAAAACCAGCACAGTATATTCTAATGAACTAAAAGAAAAATATGTCACTAACTTTCAATATGTGCACAATATTGTAGCAGAACTGACTAATACAATAAAAGCACAACATAAACAAACTACAGCTGTCTGCTGAACATATGGCTGCACATTTTTGCCTTATAGCCTACATAGAGTAAGGTAAAAACACAACACTAAACAATGATGTACTGTAACTGATATTTTAGTGCACAAATCGGAACAAAATTTTGTGTAGCAACTTGTTTAAAAAATCATAGAAAAAAGTATATTATGTATATACATGAGTGTTTTTTTTATTTATTAAGGAAGAAACAAATAATTTTTTACACTAATAATCCAAAAAAAATCAAAATTTTAAATTTTTCAACCCGTGAACCCCCTTAATCTCAGGAAACTAATTATAACACACTATAGAAAATACAAATCAAAAGATATCGAACTAACGAAAAATTTAAGTGGTTTCCTATAAACGGCAACTATTTTTTTGAAAAATTAATTTATTCAATTTTAATCACATTTTAAAATATTAATATACAAAACACCTAACACTAAATCTCAGCTAATTAGGATAGTAAGAAAACATTACTAATTTAAATCAAAGAATAACGAATATATCGAAAATTAAAGATGTTTCCTAGGAAAAGTTAATTATAATTTAGAAAATTATTTTATTTTAATTTTAGTCACGTTGTACTATTTATGATGCATTAAACGTATAATACTTAATCTCAGGAAACTAATTATAACACACTATAGAAAAAACAGATCAAAAGAAAACAGTAACACTACGTTTCGAGATCTGCAATCTGATCTCTTCTTCAGGTAAAGAACTAACCTAATACATAATTACAAACTAGGTTAAAATAAACAAATCTTACTAAAGCGTTGTGGCACGCCTGAGTCAGGAATCACAACCTACATGTTGTATGTCAACTTCCACTAACACTAAAAGACATGCACTTAATAAAAAAACTATAAAAAACACCAATCATTAAACTAAACTACGGAAATACAGGTCACAATATGTCTTCACTCGTCTACTAACCATTTACGACTGACCAGAGGGGGTAGCCAATGGTAATCGTGACGGCCGGCTAAAACAAGATGGCGGAAATACAAGGGAAGGGGAACAGGAATGGGCCCTTTCGTTATTATTGGTTCATGCGAGATGAACTTCTTAAAACCATATTGTGACTCCGCATTGGTTTATTGCAAATATCCGATCCGTTTGATACTTTTGGTATTCTCTTTAGTTCATTTTTTAGAATTGGCAACCAAAGCGGCCTAATCTCGACTGATGGTTGACTGATTGGTTTGGTCTGCCAATTTAATGTATGTTGCCTCAATTAATTTCCTTTTGAAGAAATGTGGTTCCCGATGTTATTATGTGGGCTTTCATCCCAATTCATATGATGGTCTTCGGACCAACAATGGTGTGCAATTTTTGACTTTTCTGTGAAACCCTTTCTCGTGTTTTCTTTGTGTTCTTTTATCCTTATGTTTAGTGGTCTTTTTGTCTCGCCTATGTATTCCCTATTGCAGCTACATTTTATACTGTAAACACAGTTTTTGGAATCCTGTGTGCCATTTTTTGGTTTTGTTTTTACGAGACTTTGTCTAAGAGTGTTGTGTGTTTTAAACGCGGTTCTAATGTTGTATTGTCGTACAACATTAGAACCGCGTTTAAAACACACAACACTCTTAGACAAAGTCTCGTAAAAACAAAACCAAAAAATGGCACACAGGATTCCAAAAACTGTGTTTACAGTATAAAATGTAGCTGCAATAGGGAATACATAGGCGAGACAAAAAGACCACTAAACATAAGGATAAAAGAACACAAAGAAAACACGAGAAAGGGTTTCACAGAAAAGTCAAAAATTGCACACCATTGTTGGTCCGAAGACCATCATATGAATTGGGATGAAGCCCACATAATACATCGGGAACCACATTTCTTCAAAAGGAAATTAATTGAGGCAACATACATTAAATTGGCAGACCAACCAATCAGTCAACCATCAGTCGAGATTAGGCCGCTTTGGTTGCCAATTCTAAAAAATGAACTAAAGAGAATACCAAAAGTATCAAACGGATCGGAATATTTGCAATAAACCAATGCGGAGTCACAATATGGTTTTAAGAAGTTCATCTCGCATGAACCAATAATAACGAAAGGGCCCATTCCTGTTCCCCTTCCCTTGTATTTCCGCCATCTTGTTTTAGCCGGCCGTCACGATTACCATTGGCTACCCCCTCTGGTCAGTCGTAAATGGTTAGTAGACGAGTGAAGACATATTGTGACCTGTATTCCCGTAGTTTAGTTTAATGATTGGTGTTTTTTATAGTTTTTTTATTAAGTGCATGTCTTTAGTGTTAGTGAAGTTGACATACAACATGTAGGTTGTGATTCCTGACTCAGGCGTGCCACAACGCTTTAGTAAGATTTGTTTATTTTAACCTAGTTTGTAATTATGTATTAGGTTAGTTCTTTACCTGAAGAAGAGATCAGATTGCAGATCTCGAAACGTAGTGTTACTGTTTTCTTGTTTCACTTAACGATGGCAAATGTCCGGAAAAATCCTGTTTCCTTCACAATCCTTCCATCGTCAAAAATAACCTTCAAACAAAGAAGATCAAAAGATTTCGAACTAACGAAAAATTTAAGTGGATTCCTAGGAAACGGCAACTATTTTTTGAAAAATTAATTTATTCAATTTTAATCACATTTTAAAATATTAATATACAAAACACCTAACACTAAATCTCAGCTAATTAGGATAGTAAGAAAACATTACTAATTTAAATCAAAGAATAACGAATATAACGAAAATTAAAGATGTTTCTTAGGAAAAGTTAATTATTGTTTGGAAAATTATTTTATTCAATTTTATTCTCGTTGTACTATTTATGATGCATTAAACGTATAATACTTAATCTCAGGAAAATAATTATAACACACTATAGAAAATAGAAATCAAAAGATATCGAACTAACGAAAAATTTAAGTGGTTTCCTAGGAAACAGCAACTATTTTTTGAAAAATTAATTTATTCATCATTATTCACATTTTAAAATATTAATATACAAAACAACTAACACAAAATCTCAGCCAATTAGGATATTAAGAATACATTATGAATACAAATTAAAGAATCACGAATATATCTAACGTTTTAAGTGGTTTCCTAGGCAACGTTATTTATTGTTTGAAAATTATTTTATACAATGTTAGTCATACTGTACTATTTGTAATATATTAAACGCCTAATACTAAATCTCAGCCAACTAAAAAATGTATAAGAATTTTAATTACATTTAAAAAAATATATACAAAATGCCTAATACTAATTTTTAGCCAACTAATATAGTAAGAAAACATTACTAATTCGAATAGAAGAATAATGAATATTTTGAAAATTTCAAGTTGTTTCCTAGGAAACGTTAATTATTGCTTAGAAAATTATTTTATTTTATTTTAGGCACATTGTACTATTCATGATATATTAAACGCCTAATACTAAATCTCAGCCAACTAGGATGGTAAGAAAACTTTACTAATTCAATTCGTAAAATAATTAATATGTCAATAATTTTAAGTGGTTTCCTAGGAAACACTAATTATTGTTTGGAAAATTATTTTATTCAATTTTAGTCACATTATACTATTCATGATATATTAAACGCCTAATACTAAAAATCAGCTAACTAGGATAGCATTAAAACATTACGAAGGAAATCGAAGAATTCCGAATATATTAAAATTTTAAGTGGCTTTAAAATTGGTCGAAAATTATGTAATTCAGTTTCAGTCACATTTTACTATTTATAATGCATAAAACGTATAATACTAAATCTCATCAAATTCATATTAACACACTAAAGATAATACAAATCAAAAGACATCGAACTAACGAAAAATTTAAGTGGTTTTCCTAGGAAACGGCAACTATTTTTTTGAAAAATTAATTTTTTCAATTTTAATCACATTTTAAAATATTAATATACAAAACACCTAACACTAAATCTCAGCTAATTTTTTTTTTTTTTTTTTTTTTTTTTTTTTTTTTTTTTTTTTTTTTTTTTTTTTTTTTTTTTTTTTGAGGGAGAGGCAGGAAAAATGCAATTACGCACACAGGTGGCCAGCCTGTAGTGTGGGACTCCCCTAAAAACGGGTTTACCCACTAAAAAACCTCCTCTACTCTTTAGGATTCTAACCTGGGATTGTTTATCACATTACTTCAGGCTAGGCCTAAATTTGGCTTAAGCCCATGGGGCTCGCTCCTTATCCAGCCGCTCGGTCAAGGGATCTGGGCCACTTCGCGGTCCAGATCGGGTCTCTTTTCCAGGAGGATGCCCCGGACGAACTGTGACAAACAATCCCAGTTCCCCTCATCCTCCATTATCTTTTCGCAGACCGTATCCACCGAAAAAACCCCGAGTTTTCTTGTGGCCTCCAGGCGGGGCCTTTCCCAACGCGGACAGCGGAAGAAGGTGTGTTCCGCGTCGTCGGGAACGCCCGGGCAGTAGATGCAATCCGGTGAATCGGTCTTGCCCATCCGGTTCAGGTACGACTTGAAATAGCCGTGACCTGTCAGGAACTGCGTGAGGTAGTAATCCACCTCGCCATGCCGCCTTTCGACCCATGTTTGAACCTGCTCGATGAGTCGCGCAGTCCATCGTCCTCGGGTTTCGTGCTCCCAGCTGTGTTGCCACTGCTGGAAGGTTCGGGCACGCTCTTCGGATCTTGCTGCGTCCTTGCCGATCTCGCCTTGTCTCTGATAAATCGCCTTCCTCTCCCCTGCCAAGAGCTTGACAGGAATGACTCCGGCAACCACCAGGACGGCAGGCTCGGATACTGTCCGATAGGCGGAACACACCCGGAGCGCAGCTTGACGCTGAACCCGGGCGAGTCGCAACCTATAACATTCCTTGGTAAGAGCGTCTGCCCACACCTCTGCCCCATAAAGGAGTACGGACTGGACTGCGGACATCAATAACCGTCTTTTGCTGGACCGAGGACCCCCAGCATTGGCCATCAGCTTACTAAGATAAGAGACCACCTTAGCAGCCTTGTCCGCCGAACGGAAGATCTGGTCTCTCCAGCTTAACTTATTGTCCACAATGACTCCGAGGTACTTGGCGGCACGCGTTGACTGGACCACTTCCCTTCCCACTCGCAGCGGGACGACGGTGTCAATTCTTTTCTTTGTGAGAATCACGATCTCCGTCTTGCTCAGAGCAAGCGAAAGACCGTGATCGGACATCCAGGCGTTGACCACTCGCATGACCTGGTTCAACTTTAGCTGGGCCAGCTCAACGTTGCGTGCGGCGATGAGAGCCGCAACGTCATCGGCGTACCCAACCAAGACGGTTTCCTCTGGCATCTCGGATCTCAGGAGGCTGTCATAAGCGATATTCCAGAGATCCGGGCCGAGTATTGAACCCTGCGCGGCACCAGAGGTGACTTCCACCGTCCGCGCTCCGTCTCGAGTGTCATATATCAGACGCCTAGAACGGAGGTAGTCCTCGATGAGCCGCAACAGATACGTTGGAATTCGGAAGGTGTCACGAAGTGCATCCAACATATCGACCCATCTCGCCGAGTTGAAGGCATTCTTGACATCAAGCGTAACAAGAAGCACTACTCGGCGGGAGAAATGGTTGTGGCTCTCGGCTCTTTCAACTGCTTTATGTACTTCCGTAATCGCGTCGATTGTTGATCGTCCCTTTCTGAAACCGTACTGACGAGGGCATAGGTCCCCGACAGCTACCACGGCAGAAATCAGGCGGGAACGGATTAATTTTTCAAAAAGTTTTCCAGCCGTGTCCAGCATGCAGAGAGGTCTGTAGTACGACGGCAGCTCTGGATCACCTTTTCCCTTGCTAATAAGCACCAGCCTGGCGGTTTTCCAGGGAGATGGAAACACTCCTTCAACCAAGCAGGCATTGTACATTCTCAGCAACAACCCGGGATTGATGGTGAAAATCTTCTTCAGAGCCTCGCTGGGAATCCCGTCCGGGCCGGGAGCCTTGTTGCTTTTCAGGGTGAGAACGGAGGTTTCCAACTCCTCAATAGTAAAAAGTGGAACGCTCTCCACCCGTTCGAAGTCAACTAGTGGTCGCTGTGGATGTACAGGAAACAGGGCAGTGACGATCCTCTCCATGGTGGCGCCCTCCATGATGGAGGGTGGAGAGCGGGCGCCGAGTTTCTGGGTCACAACTTTGTAACCCAAACCCCAAGGATCGGAATCGACGTCGTCCCGAAGTTTCCTCCAGCTATTCGCCTTGCTCCTGTTGATAGCTCGGCGGAGAGACTTTCTCGCAGTTTTGTAGACATCCGACTTACGAACTCTATCTGCAGGAATTCTCGCTCTAGTGGCGGCACGTTTTGCTCTAAGACATGTTCTTCTGAGCTCCGCAATCTCTTCAGTCCACCAGTAGACGGTCTGCTTGTCGCGGCGGAGTTTCTTTCCGCGGCATAGACCGGTCACAGGCCGAGACAAAAAGTTCCATCGTGGATGTTACTAAAGCCTCGGCGCCAGCCTCACCAGGATTCGCCTGCGCTCCCAGAGATATAACCTCGGTGAACTTGACCACGTCCAGTTTATTGGTGTTCCATCGGCGTGGCCCATCCCGGGATGCGGAAACTCTACGGTTTAAATCATGCAGATCAAAAACAATGTACTGGTGGTCACTACCCGTGTAATCCTCTACCACCCTCCAGCCAGAGATCCTCGAAAGAAGAGACTCAGACGCGAAGGTTACGTCAGGAATCGTGCCTCTCTGCCCGGGGCGCCTGAAAGTAGGCGTGTCGCCCTGGTTGAGGACGACGAGCCCGGCCCTTGCGATGAAGTCCAAGATGTATTTCCCCCGGGAGTTGGTAGAGGGCATACCCCACTCGACGGCCCTCGCGTTGAAATCACCGCCAACGACAACGTGCCCAGTGGTGCCGAGCACGCTCTCCTCCAAACGATCAATCTTGTCGCGGAAGTCTTGGATGGCCTCGTTTGGGGTGAGGTAGCAACTGAAGAAAGTTACATCCCTACAACCTTATCCAGACGAATCCTCGGCCACGTCCGTGACTCCGCACCATAACTTCTTGTGAGTTCCGGGCCCAGAAAGCTGCAGTACCTAGACTGTCTGGGATCCAAATGCCTGGGTCCCTGTCCCGATACTGCTCGCTGACTAGGAGCGCGTCGACACCGAGTTCTCGGGCGAGCTGATTTAGAAGATTATCAGCCCCCCAGGATCTTTGAAGATTGGCCTGTAGGATACGGATTATTGGCCTCTGCCTTTTGCCTGTTCGAGTGCGGATCTAAAAACACCGCACTGACCAGAACCAGGTAAGTGACCAAGAGCATTCCCAGCAGAACCTGTCTCCTTACAGAGGAAACAGGAGAGGCTCGAGGTGCAGTCTTTCTTCTTGTGGCCTTGGTCTCCGCACCGGAGGCAGTTGAAACTTCGGTCGGGCCCTCTGCAGGTACGGGAAGAGTGACCGAACGCTAGGCACCGGTAGCATCTTTGCACGATGACCCTTTGTTTGAGCCTGCAACTCACCCATCCGACTCTCAGGTGCTGGAGGCTAAGCAGCTTATTAGCGTGCTTTTCGCCCAATTCAGCAATTGCCATACGCTGCTGGCTCCGATTTGGTTTTGTCAACCAGACCTTGAGACCTCCCGTTTTCTCCCGGTAGTTCTGGAAGCGCCTTCTTTAACGCTTTGATCACCTCGTCCTCTGTAGATAGAGCGTCTAGGTCTCGGATCTCCACTGAACATCTCGGTTGAAGGGTTCGAATTGAGCCTTTGTCACCAAGAGCGGCTTTGAGGGAAGCAGCAAAACCGTCCTTGTCCCTCGATTTTCCCAGTTCGAGGAGAACATCCCCGTTCTGGGTTCGTCGGATGGACTTGATTGTAGTCTCCGTCTCTTCCGGTTTCGCCTGGGTTTTAATCTGTCCTAGGACATCGGCGAAAGATCGCCCCCCTAAGGGTTTGATCAAAATCGCCTCAGGCCTAGGCTTCTTGAGCCTGGGTCGTGAAGGCTTCCTGGAAGTTTTGCTAGGGGTCTCCTTAACCGGTTCAGAGACTTGGACTTTCTTCTTCCCTTTTGCAGGCGTCTTTTTTGAGGCAGCCTCGGCGCGCTTTAGCTGTCTCCTCTCCTTTTTTGACAGGCGTCTCTCCCAGTTCCCCAAAGGTGTTTGCGGAGCGGGCCCCTGCGAGTTGAGAGGTGTCGATGGGATTGACGCTGGGATTAGAGCAGCTGCTGGTGCAGGAACCCCTACCGGAGCAGGAACTAAATCAGCAGCCGGAACGTCCTCAGTCTGTGTGGAAGCAGAGAAGAAGACTGGATTCGGCGCTGGATCCAATTCCCTAAGCTCAGGGCTTCCCGGCGAAGAACCTCTCTGCCGCTTTACTACTCGCTTTCTGGCTTGGGTCTGAGACTCAGCCAGATAAGCTTGAGCTTGAGGCGAATCAGATATGACACGGTTCATGATGTCGCGCTCCTGCATCACCGCCTTCAGCCTGATCTTCCGGCATTCCTCGATTTCACCAAGGAAATCATCGAGTTTCGGAATTCCATCCTTAATCGCCTTGTTCACGTTTCCTCTGAGTAAGGAGAGCCTTGGCCATCTCCTTCAAAAGAGCTTTCATTTTTTTTCAGTGACAGGTCCTCCTCTTCGCTGGCATCATCATGCTGCTGCTGAAGCATTTGCAGACCGAATGCCGCACGAAGAGAGCTGTTGCTGGGAGGAATTCCTTGAGGTGTTTCCGGGTTGGTCACCTCCATCGCCAGATCGACCTCTTCTTTCCTCTTTCCGGATCCGGACGACGATCCGGTGTTACTAACAGCCTTGAACGGCACCGGCGGAGGGGAGGTTTTAAGTCCCCTCGTCGGCGTCCCAGTCGTCAAGGTCGGAGACCTTTGCATAATTGAGCTGCGCTTGAAAGCGGCTTGCTCCTTCTCCTTTCCATTACTCCTGTATGTAGTTTGACAGTCCATGCTTTTTTTTTGTCACCAGCGCATCGTGCGGCAAGGAGCGGCCCGTTCATTGGCCGAGAGCGGGTGTACCCTTGGAGGTCCTCCTTCCGTAGGAGAGTGGACGCCCCTACCCCAGTTCCCCGGGGCCCGAACCTCCGTTTGCCCAGCACCGATACACACAAGGTGCCGTACGTGCTGGGGGTCGCCCGTGGCAATGCAGAGTCCGATCCCTGCATCCATGCCGCACTTCCTGACCAAGGACCGAAGTAGCTGGCTTCTGACAACACACTGGAGAGGGCCATCGGCAGTGCGAGGCACACATCAGTCCCTGCAGCAAGTCAGGGACACTCCCAGGACTCCCCAGCATGCGCCGGTCGAAAGAAGGTGGAAGGACACCCGTAATGCGGGGTCGAAAAGAAGAAGAAGGCGAGCAAAGTTAGCTCAGAAAAGAATAAAGACAGTGAGCTAAGACCTAAAAGATGGGAAGAAAGGCCCTAGCTCTGGAAGAACTGTGAGAAGGTTCTCACAGCTTGGCTCAGGTACCCCGGGATCGCCAAAACACCCGTACAGTGGAAAGCCCACTGCCCCTGAGGGAAATCTCAGCTAATTAGGATAGTAAGAAAACATTACTAATTTAAATCAAAGAATAACGAATATAACGAAAATTAAAGATGTTTCTTAGGAAAAGTTAATTATTGTTTGGAAAAATTATTTTATTCAATTTTATTCTCGTTGTACTATTTATGATGCATTAAACGTATAATACTTAATCTCAGGAAAATAATTATAACACACTATAGAAAATAGAAATCAAAAGATATCGAACTAACGAAAAATTTAAGTGGTTTCCTAGGAAACAGCAACTATTTTTTGAAAAATTAATTTATTCATCATTATTCACATTTTAAAATATTAATATACAAAACAACTAACACAAAATCTCAGCCAATTAGGATATTAAGAATACATTATGAATACAAATTAAAGAATCACGAATATATCTAACGTTTTAAGTGGTTTCCTAGGCAACGTTATTTATTGTTTGAAAATTATTTTATACAATGTTAGTCATACTGTACTATTTGTAATATATTAAACGCCTAATACTAAATCTCAGCCAACTAAAAATGTATAAGAATTTTAATTACATTTAAAAAAAATATATACAAAATGCCTAATACTAATTTTTTAGCCAACTAATATAGTAAGAAAACATTACTAATTCGAATAGAAGAATAATGAATATTTTGAAAATTTCAAGTTGTTTCCTAGGAAACGTTAATTATTGCTTAGAAAATTATTTTATTTTATTTTAGGCACATTGTACTATTCATGATATATTAAACGCCTAATACTAAATCTCAGCCAACTAGGATGGTAAGAAAACTTTACTAATTCAATTCGTAAAATAATTAATATGTCAATAATTTTAAGTGGTTTCCTAGGAAACATTAATTATTGTTTGGAAAATTATTTTATTCAATTTTAGTCACATTGTACTATTCATTTTATATTAAACGCCTAATACAAAAAATCAGCCAACTAGGATAGCATTAAAACATTACGAATGAAAATCGAAGACGTACGAATATATTAAAATTTTAAGTGGTGTTAAAATTGGTCGAAAATTATGTAATTCAGTTTTAGTCACATTTTACTATTTATAATGCATAAAACGTATAATACTAAATCTCATCAAATTCATATTAACACACATATAGATAATACAAATCAAAAGATATCGAACTAACGAAAAATTTAAGTGGTTTCCTAGGAAACGGCAACTATTTTTTGAAAAATTAATTTATTCAATTTTAATCACATTTTAAAATATTAATATACAAAACACCTAACACTAAATCTCAGCTAATTAGGATAGTAAGAAAACATTACTAATTTAAATCAAAGAATAACGAATATATCGAAAATTAAAGATGTTTCCTAGGAAAAGTTAATTATTGTTTGGAAAATTATTTTATTCAATTTTATTCTCGTTGTACTATTTATGATGCATTAAACGTATAATACTTAATCTCAGGAAAACTAATTATAACACACTATAGAAAATACAAATAAAAAGATATCGAACTAACAAAAAATTTAAGAGGTTTCCTAGGAAACGGCAACTATTCTTTGAAAAAATAATTTTCTCAATTTTAATCACATTTTAAAATATTAATATACAAAAAAACTAACACAAAATCTCAGCCAACTAGCATATTAAGAATATATTATGAATACAATTCAAAGAATCAAGAATATATCTAACGTTTTTAAGTGGTTTCCTAGGCAACGTTATTTATTGTTTGAAAATTATTTTATTCAATTTTAGTCATACTGTACTATTTGTAATATATTAAACGCCTAATACTAAATCTCAGCCAACTAAAAATGTATAAGAATTTTATTTACATTTAAAAAAAATATATAAAAAAAACGCCTAATACTAATTTTTAGCCAACTAAGATAGTAAGAAAACATTACTAATTCGAATAGAAGAATAATGAATATTTTGAAAATTTCAAGTGGTTTCCTAGGAAACGTTAATTATTGCTTAGAAAATTATTTTATTTTATTTTAGGCACATTGTACTATTCATGATATATTAAATGCCTAATACTAAAAATCAGTAAACTAGGATAGCATTAAAACATTACGAATGTAAATCGAAGAATAATAAATATGTCAATAATTTCAAGTGGTTTCCTAGGAAACCTTAATTATGGTTTGGATATTATTTTATTCAATTTTAGTCACATTGTACTATTCAAGATTTATTAAACGCCTAATACTAAAAATCAGCCAACTAGGATAGCATTAAAACATTACGAATGGAAATCGAAGAATTACGAATATATTAAAATTTTAAGTGGTTTTAAAATTGGTCGAAAATTATGTAATTCAGTTTCAGTCACATTTTACTATTTATAAAGCATAAAACGTATAATACTAAATCTCTTCAAATTCATATTAACACACTATAGATAATACAAATCAAAAGATATCGAACTAACGAAAAATTTAAGTGGTTTCCTAGGAAACGGCAACTATTTTTTGAAAAAATTAATTTATTCAATTTTAATCACATTTTAAAATATTAATATACAAAACACCTAACACTAAATCTCAGCTAATTAGGATAGTAAGAAAACATTACTAATTTAAATCAAAGAATAACGAATGTATCGAAAATTAAAGATGTTTCCTAGGAAAAGTTAATTATTGTTTGGAAAATTATTTTTATTCAAATTTATTCTCGTTGTACTATTTATGATGCATTAAACGTATAATACTTAATCTCAGGAAACTAATTATAACACACTATAGAAAATACAAATAAAAAGATATCGAACTAACAAAAAATTTAAGAGGTTTCCTAGGAAACGACAACTATTCTTTGAAAAAATAATTTTCTCAATTTTAATCACATTTTAAAATATTAATAAACAAAACAACTAACACAAAATCTCAGCCAACTAGGATTTTTAGAATACATTTGGAATACTAATCAAAGAATCACGAATATATCTAACGTTTTAAGTGGTTTCCTAGGCAACGTTATTTATTGTTTGAAAATTATTTTATTCAATTTTAGTCATACTGTACTATTTGTAATATATTAAACGCCTAATACTAAATCTCAGCCAACTAAAATTGTATAAGAATTTTAATTACATTTAAAAAAAGTTAATGTACCAAACGCCTAATACTAATTTTTAGCCAACTAAGATAGTAAGAAAACATTACTAATTCGAATAGAAGAATAATGAATATTTTGAACATTTCAAGTGGTTTCCTAGGAAACGTTAATTGACGACCAGAATTGCAAAGGGATCTAAGTGCCATCTTTTAGCGTAATGGGCTTTTCACTGCAAAGCAATCTATGTCCACATGCCAATGCCCTGCAATGTGATCTGTGTTTCATAAAAAACTCCTAGTAGTTGTTATAGGATGCAACAGAATGCGCTGGTAGTATGTCGCGGCGGGCTTGCAATGCATAGGGATCTAAGTGCCGTCACGTTGTCGTCCGCCCCACCACTATTCCCGCCACTCCTGTAGATACAGGCGTGCTCTACCCGTCATTGCCTCTGCCCTGTGTTTTTCATATTGCTTATTTTAAGTTATAAAGTTTTCTTACAATCATGGCTGACGACACCAACAATTTGAATAACAGTGCTTTTGGTGAAGATGTCAGTGAAAAGAAGCTGGCGTTTAGAGAAAAACATAAGAAAGCAAGACTAAGTGGGAAGTCTTATATGACACTAAACAAACACACTAGGAAGGAGATAGCAGCGAAACCATTGCCTGCTGTAGAGGTAAGTGTGATAACTTTACCGGTAGTAATGGAATTTCCTTTTTTTTTTCCTTCCTTGGGGCGGCCTACTGCCATGCACTTAAGCCTTAAGGGCCTTTTGCGCACCCCGAAAACACCATGAGGACTACCAGTCTATAACTTCAGCAGTTCAACAAACCGCCGAAAACAACCTATCAAGTCCTCCTGGGAAAACTCGCCACCCCTGTTCAAGCTACCAAAGATAGCATACCGCTCTCTTGCTATTGCTGGGCAATCAAAGAGCAGGTGCTCAGCAGTCTCCTCCTGCTCATTACACCTTCCACAGAGCGGATCCTCCTGAAGGATACCAACTCTGTGTAGATGCTTCTTCAGGTGACCATGCCCCGTAATGAGACCAATGACCTTGGAAGACATTGATCTGTTTAATGAGAGAAGGTCCGAGGCCACCTTGGAGGAAGGTGACTGTAATACCATTCTACTCACTCTCAAACCCGGATGCAACCTCCACCTTCTCCCATGCTCCGCGCGAATCCATTTCGAGACAAACCCTAGAGGATTCACACCTTGGAACACCGCAGAATGGTTGAGGGCCCGTCATAATTGTTGCTGAGCCCTGGTTGTCCAGGGCATCAGCTCTTTCGTTCCCAGAAATCCCTCATGACCAGGAACCCAACAAACGGTTACATTGTTGATTCTGGCAAGGGAGGAAACGGTCTGATAGCAATCCCAAACCAGTTTGGATTTGATTGCGCAAGAATCCAGCGCCATCAGCGCTGCCTGACTGTCCGTGAAAATGTTAATCGTCTTGCCCCTATATCGCAGACGAAGATTCTCACGAGCACATTCCATAATGGCTGCGACCTCCGCTTGAAAGACTGTCGGATACGGACCCATAGGAACCACCAGCTCCCTACATGGTCTCACTCCCAGAATTCCAGCGCCTGTGCCGCTTTTTGTTTTAGAGCCGTCTGTGTACCATTCGAGCTCCGCTGGTGGAAGAGGTTGCTTCCCCTCTGACCAATCATCCCTTGAGGGCAAAATAATCCTAAAGGGTTTGTCAAAGGAAAACTTTTGTGGCATCTGATCAGAGAGATCATATGCAAAACATCCTCCTGTATCAGAGTGCTAATTCTGCAGTGCCCACCGCTGCAGCCCGACCAGAATCCCGTCTGCTGAAGACAGTAGGCACTCTTCCTGGCCATAGCTCGAATGACAATGTCTAGGGGGGCGAGATTAAGACAACAGTCCAGAGCCGCGCCTGGCGCACTAGGAAAGGCCCCTGTGATAGCGAGGCAGGCCATCCTTTGGATACCTGCCAGACGTGCTACCACCGTTTTGGCTTCCATTTTTGGCCACCATACGACAGCTCCGTACATTAGTGCAGGTCTGACCACGGAAACATAAAGCCAGTACAAGAGCCTCGGCTTCAGTCCCCAGGGCCCACCTATCACACGTCTACATTGCATTAGAGACCACTTACCCCTGGCAATGACCCTTTCTAGATGAGGTCCCCAGTTTAGAACCCTATCTAGGATCACGCCCAGGTACTTGACCTCAGGCTTCAGCTCAACAGGTGAGCCTTTAAATAGAAAAGGACCAATGCCCTCCATCTGTCGCCTCCTGGTAAAGGCAACCACGGCAGCCTTGGTGGGGTTGACGGTGAGGCCAACCTTATCACACCAGTTTTCCCCACCATGTTCAGAGCAGCATTGGTCAGTTCCGTGATTGTTGTGTTGAACTTGCCACTCACAAGAATCACAATATCATCTGCGTACCCTTGTGCAAAGACACCGCTGCTATTCAAAGAATTCAGCAGGTCATCCACAACCAGGTTCCACAGAAGAGGAGAGAGAACGCCGCCCTGCGGACAGCCCCTCGTAGCCTTTGCACTAACACTTGCTCCCATGAGGGTTGAAACAACAACCCTGTCCGTGAGCAAGGCCCCTATCCAGTCACACACCTGACCATCAACGCCACGTCCCGAGACCGCATTGATAATCGCCTGAGTGGCAGTATTATCAAAGGCACCTTCAATGTCTAAAAAGACTCCTATGGCTACCTCTTTTGCCGCCAGCGTCTTCTCAATCCTGCATACCAATTGATGCAGGGCCGAGTCGCATGACTTTCCTGGAGTGTAGGCATGCTGGTTAGGATGCAAAGGTCGCTCCAGAAGAGCTCCCTCCCAAACAAACCTGGCAAACCATTTTCTCCATGGTTTTGAGAAGGAAGGAGGACAGGCATATCGGCCTGAAAGACTTCGGCCGATCCATGCCCGCCCTCCCTGCTTCGGTATGAACACCACTCTGGACACTCTCCAGGGTAGTGGGATGTACCTGAGAGCCACGGAGGCTCTGAACAGTCTGCACAGCTGTGGAAGGAGAATGTCCAATCCCCGCTGCAAGCAAACCGGTCTCACCCCGTCGCCCCCAGGAGCCTTGTAAGGACTGAATGAGTTAATAGCCCACTCAATCCTACTGAAGGTAACAATACGGTGCGCCAGACTCCACTGCGAATGAGTGGCGCGACCCGCATGTCTCCCCTCACTTTCGGGTGGTTGTTCACCCTCATGAACAATACAGTCCGGGAAGTGTGTTCCCATCATGACTTTCAGAACTCCTTCCGGCTCAGTAATGTAAACACCTTGATCGTCCTTGAGACTACCAAGCGGCGAGATGGGATCTTTGCCAATAGCTTTTGCAGCCTTGCACTGCCCTGCACACTGTCAATATCGGTGCAGAGCTTCTTCCAGGCTAACCTCTTAGCCGTACGAACCTTGCGGTTGTACAATGCAAGAGCCTCGTGGTAGGTGTCCCAAGTACCCCAAGTTTTGGCTCTCCTGAATAGAGCCCTGACCCTCTTCCTCAAAGAGGCCAATTCAGAGCTCCACCAGGCTACCTTAGATCTGTTTTTGTTTATAATCGGGCAGCTGAGATCGAAGGAGCCGACAATCGCAGAAGTTAGACCGTCAGCAGATTCGTCAAGCTGCGCCGCACTGTGAATCCGTTTCCCATTAGTGGAATCAGAATCCAGCCGTGCCCTGAGGTTTTCCTTGTATGATACCCAGTTTGTGTTCCTCGGATTCCTATACTGAACTTTTTCCAGCATCTGTTCACCGATCTTAAAACAGATGTGAGCATGATCAGAGAGGGAAGGCTCGTCAGACACATGCCAGCTATGCATCCGACCAGCCATACCCTCCGACATCATGGTCACATCTAGCACCTCCCTTCTTGTCCTCGTGCGAAACGTGGGCACATTTCCCACATTTGCGATCATTAGACTACGGGACATTATGTATTCTAGAAGTAACTTACCTCTGTTATTAGTGTTGGTGCTGGCCCCACGCCTCGTTGTGCGAGTTGGCGTCGCATCCCACCACCAGTTCCGCTCCACTCCTCCCAACATGGTCCACCAAGGCAGCCAGTTCCCTGGAGGGCGTGGACTCCGCATCATCATACGGTAGATATGATGATGCAACTAGCAGGGCTCGTCCAGTACCAGCCACCATCAACCTGACTGTGGCGAGATCCCTGCAACAAAATTCCAGAACAGGAATGCTGTCCACCTTGTTGCTTACAACAATACATGTCCTGGCATTTTCAACCTGGGCACTAAATATTTTCACCCCTGTCATTGAAAGCCCTGATATTTTTCCCTTGCTGATCCAAGGTTCCTGTATCAGAGCCACGTGAAAATCTTCCGACAGGAAGCGTCTGCAGAATACAGCCGAGGCAGCCTTATTGTGCTGCAGGTTGATCTGAAGAACCTTGATCCCCATGATCAACCGCCCCACCCCGCGCCCTCAGCTGGACCTGCTCCACACCAATGAACACCCTCCAGCCCCTCCCCTTAAGAGTGGTTGAAGACTGTTCATCTATTAAAATTACAAGAGTTCTGGAATCTCCCGTGTGGACATCTCCAACAACCCTCCAGTCCGACACAGAGATCCCAGCATTCTGTTTGTTAATGGCCTTGAGAATGGTCGCAGAGTCCTTCCCGGCCATGGGACCATCGACCCTTAGGAAGACCTTGGTAGATCTTATGAGGTCTTTGTAGTCCCCACAGATCACCCCTATTCCCCCAGGGCCACCGATCCCCAGCCCCCGGAGCCAGACCCCGCAGCCAATCCCTGGACTCGTCATTGCCACAGAGCATGACGAGAGCCCCCCTTTCGGGGAAACACCTTTTGAACTGCAGGCACACACCCTCTGCTGAGAGTACCTCGTCGAGAATGCGCCCCCGAAGTTCCATAGCCTCCTCCTCTGAGAGGCGCCTCTCAGGAAAGTTAGCAGGGACCAAGACTAGCTTATGTCCCGTCAGAACTTCCCTGAATGTTTCTCCCAACCCCTCCTCCGTTGAGGGATTGGTACTCGTCGCATGCGCTGCTTGCTCAGGAGGTGCGGTCGGGCGCCTCTTCGGCAGGGGTTTTTCCGCCGAAGAACCGCCCGAGCGCCCTCTCTTCCCAATAGGAGTAGAGACCGCACCTGCAGTTGCTTCCGGTGCTGCCTCCCTCTGTCTTTTCATCTTTCTTCTTTCATTGGCCGACCTCTTGCCCGTTTGCCTCCTCCATTGACTGTCCGGAAGCCAGGTGCCGTCGGCCTTTTTCTGCTCCATCGCCCAACGCTTGCGCAGCTTAAAGGGAGCTTAAGGTTGTAGTCCATTACACATGCTCCAGTGTCTGTGTCCATGTACTCAACCCTTCCGCTAGCATCATCGAGTACTACATCGTCGTCGATGGTGGTAGCGCTAGAAGAACAGGCAGATACATCCAAGGCCTGGGTGCCGGATGCAACTGCCCGTTGCAGTTCTTCCAGATCTAAATCTGTTGGTGTTTTTGATTTTTATTAAAAGACTCCATAAAAGGTCCCACGAGTACCGAGGAAATAACGGTCCACCCAGCCAGAGCTGACCAGGTAAGGCTATTTACGCTTGGGGGGGGGCGCCCAACCCCCAAGGGCTCCGTTTACGACGCACAACCCCTGCGCCATGCATCCCTTAGGCACGGGTCGCTTCACACCGTGGGATTGGGGTGCCCTCAGTCAAAAACAAGTTTTTGTGTGTGGTGCGATTCCAGGCGGACCCGGACTGGCACCACTACTGCGCGGCGCCGAGGGCCGTCACCGCGCAGAGTGCACACTCGAGACACTACCCTAGATCCTGGGGTTTTGTTGACAGCAGGGCCACCTCAAGCAGGACGCTAAGTAGCGTTTATCCGAGCCCAACCATTGGTTAGATGGTTGGATTCGGATCCCCCTTCGGTCTTGAGCGACACCTTGGCGGTGCCGCCCCTGGAGAGGTACTTTTCCCAGTTCATTTGGGATTGACCCGAACTAAGGTCAGCCCGTCTCCTAGACCCCAGTAATGGAATTAAAAAAAAGTATTCCCTTTGCCTAAATTGATACATTGCAATATGTATTATTTACGCCAACTCACCTGCTACAATTTCAATGTCCATAGCACCAACGCTAATGATGCTATAATTTGTATGTTGCACGAGGGGCAGTCAGGTAGAGGAGGGAATCAGGTAGCGTCTTGCATTACTCAGGCTATAAAAAATAAACTCATTGATACAAAAATAAACTAGGCATCAGTCAGATTTTCGTGATCAAAGTGGATCAAATTGAACCTGTTTTTGTATAAAAAAATTTAACGATCTATGTCCATGGGAAAGAAAGGTAAGACAATAACAGATATTGAAAATGTATTGCACAATGATTCCATACTTGGATGAAAACAGCAGAAACTTCTATCGTGAGCTGTGTTAGTAAAATAAACTCTTTTTAAGGCACTAACATCCTTTTGCACTGTTAGGTAGTTTGGACTTAGGACCTTCTGCCGAAAGGAATTTATAAACTTTTTATTCAAGTAAATAGCTTTAAAAAACTTGATAATAATTTTAAACATAATGTAAACAATGTATCTCAATAATTACAAAATATAAATACGATTCTTTTTTGAAAATGTAAAGTTTTTTTCATTTCCTGAAAAGTTTTGTTTTTGGCACTTAGATCCCTTTGCAATTCTGGTCGTCAATTATTGCTTAGAAAATTATTTTATTTTATTTTAGGCACATTGTACTATTCATGATATATTAAACGCCTAATACTAAAAATCAGCCAACTAGGATAGCATTAAAACATTACGAATGGAAATCGAAGAATTACGAATATATTAAAATTTTAAGTGGTTTTAAAATTGGTCGAAAATTATGTAATTCAGTTTCAGTCACATTTTACTATTTATAATGCATAAAACGTATAATACTAAATCTCATCAAATTAATATTAACACACTATAGATAATACAAATCAAAAGATATCGAACTAACGAAAAATTTAAGTGGTTTCCTAGGAAACGGCAACTATTTTTTGAAAAATTAATTTATTCAATTTTAATCACATTTTAAAATATTAATATACAAAACACCTAACACTAAATCTCAGCTAATTAGGATAGTAAGAAAACATTACTAATTTAAATCAAAGAATAACGAATATATCGAAAATTAAAGATGTTTCCTAGGAAAAGTTAATTATTGTTTGGAAAATTATTTTATTCAATTTTATTCACGTTGTACTATTTATGATGCATTAAACGTATAATACTTAATCTCAGGAAACTAATTATAACACACTATAGAAAATACAAATCAAAAGATATCGAACTAACAAAAAATTTAAGTGGTTTCCTAGGAAACGACAACTATTCTTTGAAAAAATAATTTTCTCAATTTTAATCACATTTTAAAATATTAATAAACAAAACAACTAACACAAAATCTCAGCCAACTAGGATATTAAGAATACATTATGAATACTAATCAAAGAATCACGAATATATCTAACGTTTTAAGTGGTTTCCTAGGCAACGTTATTTATTGTTTGAAAATTATTTTATTCAATTTTAGTCATACTGTACTATTTGTAATATATTAAACGCCTAATACTAAATCTCAGCCAACTAAAATTGTATAAGAATTTTAATTACATTTAAAAAAAATAATATACAAAACGCCTAATACTAATTTTTAGCCAACTAAGATAGTAAGAAAACATTACTAATTCGAATAGAAGAATAATGAATATTTTGAAAATTTCAAGTGGTTTCCTAGGAAACGTTAATTATTGCTTAGAAAATTATTTTATTTTATTTTAGGCACATTGTACTATTCATGATATATTAAACGCCTAATACTAAATCTCAGCCAACTAGGATAGTAAGAAAACTTTACTAATTCAAATCGTAAAATAATGAATATGTCAATAATTTCAAGTGGTTTCCTAGGAAACGTTAATTATTGTTTGGAAAATTATTTTATTCAATTTTAGTCACATTGTACTATTCATGATATATTAAACGCCTAATACTAAAAATCAGCCAACTAGGATAGCATTAAAACATTACGAATGGAAATCGAAGAATTACGAATATATTAAAATTTTAAGTGGTTTTAAAATTGGTCGAAAATTATGTAATTCAGTTTCAGTCACATTTTACTATTTATAATGCATAAAACGTATAATACTAAATCTCATCAAATTAATATTAACACACTATAGATAATACAAATCAAAAGATATCGAACTAACGAAAAATTTAAGTGGTTTCCTAGGAAACGGCAACTATTTTTTGAAAAAATTAATTTATTCAATTTTAATCACATTTTAAAATATTAATATACAAAACACCTAACACTAAATCTCAGCTAATTAGGATAGTAAGAAAACATTACTAATTTAAATCAAAGAATAACGAATATATCGAAAATTAAAGATGTTTCCTAGGAAAAGTTAATTATTGTTTGGAAAATTATTTTATTCAATTTTAGTCACGTTGTACTATTTATGATGCATTAAACGTATAATACTTAATCTCAGGAAACTAATTATAACACACTATAGAAAATACAAATCAAAAGATATCGAACTAACAAAAAATTTAAGAGGTTTCCTAGGAAACGACAACTATTCTTTGAAAAAATAATTTTCTCAATTTTAATCACATTTTAAAATATTAATAAACAAAACAACTAACACAAAATCTCAGCCAACTAGGATATTAAGAATACATTATGAATACTAATCAAAGAATCACGAATATATCTAACGTTTTAAGTGGTTTCCTAGGCAACGTTATTTATTGTTTGAAAATTATTTTATTCAATTTTAGTCATACTGTACTATTTGTAATATATTAAACGCCTAATACTAAATCTCAGCCAACTAAAATTGTATAAGAATTTTAATTACATTAAAAAAATTAATATACAAAACGCCTAATACTAATTTTTAGCCAACTAAGATAGTAAGAAAACATTACTAATTCGAATAGAAGAATAATGAATATTTTGAAAATTTCAAGTGGTTTCCTAGGAAACGTTAATTATTGCTTAGAAAATTATTTTATTTTATTTTAGGCACATTGTACTATTCATGATATATTAAACGCCTAATACTAAATCTCAGCCAACTAGGATAGTTAGAAAACTTTACTGATTCGAATCGTAAAATAATGAATATGTCAATAATTTCAAGTGGTTTCCTAGGAAACGTTAATTATTGTTTGGATATTATTTTATTTTATTTTAGGCACATTGTACTATTCATGATATATTAAACGCCTAATACTAAATCTCAGCCAACTAGGATAGTAAGAAAACTTTACTAATTCAAATCGTAAAATAATGAATATGTCAATAATTTCAAGTGGTTTCCTAGGAAACGTTAATTATTGTTTGGAAAATTATTTTATTCAATTTTAGTCACATTGTACTATTCATGATATATTAAACGCCTAATACTAAAAATCAGCCAACTAGGATAGCATTAAAACATTACGAATGGAAATCGAAGAATTACGAATATATTAAAATTTTAAGTGGTTTTAAAATTGGTCGAAAATTATGTAATTCAGTTTCAGTCACATTTTACTATTTATAATGCATTAAACGTATAATACTAAATCTCATCAAATTAATATTAACACACTATAGATAATACAAATCAAAAGATATCGAACTAACGAAAAATTTAAGTGGTTTCCTAGGAAACGGCAACTATTTTTTTGAAAAATTAATTTATTCAATTTTAATCACATTTTAAAATATTAATATACAAAACACCTAACACTAAATCTCAGCTAATTAGGATAGTAAGAAAACATTACTAATTTAAATCAAAGAATAACGAATATATCGAAAATTAAAGATGTTTCCTAGGAAAAGTTAATTATTGTTTGGAAAAATATTTTATTCAATTTTAGTCACGTTGTACTATTTATGATGCATTAAACGTATAATACTTAATCTCAGGAAACTAATTATAACACACTATAGAAAATACAAATCAAAAGATATCGAACTAACAAAAAATTTAAGAGGTTTCCTAGGAAACGACAACTATTCTTTGAAAAAATAATTTTCTCAATTTTAATCACATTTTAAAATATTAATAAACAAAACAACTAACACAAAATCTCAGCCAACTAGGATATTAAGAATACATTATGAATACAAATCAAAGAATCACGAATATATCTAACGTTTTAAGTGGTTTCCTAGGCAACGTTATTTATTGTTTGAAAATTATTTTATTCAATTTTAGTCATACTGTACTATTTGTAATATATTAAACGCCTAATACTAAATCTCAGCCAACTAAAATTGTATAAGAATTTTAATTACATTAAAAAAAATAATATACAAAACGCCTAATACTAATTTTTAGCCAACTAAGATAGTAAGAAAACATTACTAATTCGAATAGAAGAATAATGAATATTTTGAAAATTTCAAGTGGTTTCCTAGGAAACGTTAATTATTGCTTAGAAAATTATTTTATTTTATTTTAGGCACATTGTACTATTCATGATATATTAAACGCCTAATACTAAATCTCAGCCAACTAGGATAGTAAGAAAACTTTACTAATTCAAATCGTAAAATAATGAATATGTCAATAATTTTCAAGTGGTTTCCTAGGAAACGTTAATTATTGTTTGGAAAAATTATTTTATTCAATTTTAGTCACATTGTACTATTCATGATATATTAAACGCCTAATACTAAAAATCAGCCAACTAGGATAGCATTAAAACATTACGAATGGAAATCGAAGAATTACGAATATATTAAAATTTTAAGTGGTTTTAAAATTGGTCGAAAATTATGTAATTCAGTTTCAGTCACATTTTACTATTTATAATGCATAAAACGTATAATACTAAATCTCATCAAATTAATATTAACACACTATAGATAATACAAATCAAAAGATATCGAACTAACGAAAAATTTAAGTGGTTTCCTAGGAAACGGCAACTATTTTTTGAAAAATTAATTTATTCAATTTTAATCACATTTTAAAATATTAATATACAAAACACCTAACACTAAATCTCAGCTAATTAGGATAGTAAGAAAACATTACTAATTTAAATCAAAGAATAACGAATATATCGAAAATTAAAGATGTTTCCTAGGAAAAGTTAATTATTGTTTGGAAAATTATTTTATTCAATTTTATTCTCGTTGTACTATTTATGATGCATTAAACGTATAATACTTAATCTCAGGAAACTAATTATAACACACTATAGAAAATACAAATCAAAAGATATCGAACTAACAAAAAATTTAAGAGGTTTCCTAGGAAACGACAACTATTCTTTGAAAAAATAATTTTCTCAATTTTAATCACATTTTAAAATATTAATAAACAAAACAACTAACACAAAATCTCAGCCAACTAGGATATTAAGAATACATTATGAATACTAATCAAAGAATCACGAATATATCTAACGTTTTAAGTGGTTTCCTAGGCAACGTTATTTATTGTTTGAAAATTATTTTATTCAATTTTAGTCATACTGTACTATTTGTAATATATTAAACGCCTAATACTAAATCTCAGCCAACTAAAATTGTATAAGAATTTTAATTACATTAAAAAAAATAATATACAAAACGCCTAATACTAATTTTTAGCCAACTAAGATAGTAAGAAAACATTACTAATTCGAATAGAAGAATAATGAATATTTTGAAAATTTCAAGTGGTTTCCTAGGAAACGTTAATTATTGCTTAGAAAATTATTTTATTTTATTTTAGGCACATTGTACTATTCATGATATATTAAACGCCTAATACTAAATCTCAGCCAACTAGGATAGTAAGAAAACTTTACTAATTCAAATCGTAAAATAATGAATATGTCAATAATTTCAAGTGGTTTCCTAGGAAACGTTAATTATTGTTTGGAAAATTATTTTATTCAATTTTAGTCACATTGTACTATTCATGATATATTAAACGCCTAATACTAAAAATCAGCCAACTAGGATAGCATTAAAACATTACGAATGGAAATCGAAGAATTACGAATATATTAAAATTTTAAGTGGTTTTAAAATTGGTCGAAAATTATGTAATTCAGTTTCAGTCACATTTTACTATTTATAATGCATAAAACGTATAATACTAAATCTCATCAAATTAATATTAACACACTATAGATAATACAAATCAAAAGATATCGAACTAACGAAAAATTTAAGTGGTTTCCTAGGAAACGGCAACTATTTTTTGAAAAATTAATTTATTCAATTTTAATCACATTTTAAAATATTAATATACAAAACACCTAACACTAAATCTCAGCTAATTAGGATAGTAAGAAAACATTACTAATTTAAATCAAAGAATAACGAATATATCGAAAATTAAAGATGTTTCCTAGGAAAAGTTAATTATTGTTTGGAAAATTATTTTATTCAATTTTAGTCACGTTGTACTATTTATGATGCATTAAACGTATAATACTTAATCTCAGGAAACTAATTATAACACACTATAGAAAATACAAATCAAAAGATATCGAACTAACAAAAAATTTAAGAGGTTTCCTAGGAAACGACAACTATTCTTTGAAAAAATAATTTTCTCAATTTTAATCACATTTTAAAATATTAATAAACAAAACAACTAACACAAAATCTCAGCCAACTAGGATATTAAGAATACATTATGAATACAAATCAAAGAATCACGAATATATCTAACGTTTTAAGTGGTTTCCTAGGCAACGTTATTTATTGTTTGAAAATTATTTTATTCAATTTTAGTCATACTGTACTATTTGTAATATATTAAACGCCTAATACTAAATCTCAGCCAACTAAAATTGTATAAGAATTTTAATTACATTAAAAAAAATTAATATACAAAACGCCTAATACTAATTTTTAGCCAACTAAGATAGTAAGAAAACATTACTAATTCGAATAGAAGAATAATGAATATTTTGAAAATTTCAAGTGGTTTCCTAGGAAACGTTAATTATTGCTTAGAAAATTATTTTATTTTATTTTAGGCACATTGTACTATTCATGATATATTAAACGCCTAATACTAAATCTCAGCCAACTAGGATAGTAAGAAAACTTTACTAATTCAAATCGTAAAATAATGAATATGTCAATAATTTCAAGTGGTTTCCTAGGAAACGTTAATTATTGTTTGGAAAATTATTTTATTCAATTTTAGTCACATTGTACTATTCATGATATATTAAACGCCTAATACTAAAAATCAGCCAACTAGGATAGCATTAAAACATTACGAATGGAAATCGAAGAATTACGAATATATTAAAATTTTAAGTGGTTTTAAAATTGGTCGAAAATTATGTAATTCAGTTTCAGTCACATTTTACTATTTATAATGCATAAAACGTATAATACTAAATCTCATCAAATTAATATTAACACACTATAGATAATACAAATCAAAAGATATCGAACTAACGAAAAATTTAAGTGGTTTCCTAGGAAACGGCAACTATTTTTTGAAAAATTAATTTATTCAATTTTAATCACATTTTAAAATATTAATATACAAAACACCTAACACTAAATCTCAGCTAATTAGGATAGTAAGAAAACATTACTAATTTAAATCAAAGAATAACGAATATATCGAAAATTAAAGATGTTTCCTAGGAAAAGTTAATTATTGTTTGGAAAAATATTTTATTCAATTTTAGTCACGTTGTACTATTTATGATGCATTAAACGTATAATACTTAATCTCAGGAAACTAATTATAACACACTATAGAAAATACAAATCAAAAGATATCGAACTAACAAAAAATTTAAGAGGTTTCCTAGGAAACGACAACTATTCTTTGAAAAAATAATTTTCTCAATTTTAATCACATTTTAAAATATTAATAAACAAAACAACTAACACAAAATCTCAGCCAACTAGGATATTAAGAATACATTATGAATACAAATCAAAGAATCACGAATATATCTAACGTTTTAAGTGGTTTCCTAGGCAACGTTATTTATTGTTTGAAAATTATTTTATTCAATTTTAGTCATACTGTACTATTTGTAATATATTAAACGCCTAATACTAAATCTCAGCCAACTAAAATTGTATAAGAATTTTAATTACATTAAAAAAAATTAATATACAAAACGCCTAATACTAATTTTTAGCCAACTAAGATAGTAAGAAAACATTACTAATTCGAATAGAAGAATAATGAATATTTTGAAAATTTCAAGTGGTTTCCTAGGAAACGTTAATTATTGCTTAGAAAATTATTTTATTTTATTTTAGGCACATTGTACTATTCATGATATATTAAACGCCTAATACTAAATCTCAGCCAACTAGGATAGTAAGAAAACTTTACTAATTCAAATCGTAAAATAATGAATATGTCAATAATTTCAAGTGGTTTCCTAGGAAACGTTAATTATTGTTTGGAAAATTATTTTATTCAATTTTAGTCACATTGTACTATTCATGATATATTAAACGCCTAATACTAAAAATCAGCCAACTAGGATAGCATTAAAACATTACGAATGGAAATCGAAGAATTACGAATATATTAAAATTTTAAGTGGTTTTAAAATTGGTCGAAAATTATGTAATTCAGTTTCAGTCACATTTTACTATTTATAATGCATAAAACGTATAATACTAAATCTCATCAAATTAATATTAACACACTATAGATAATACAAATCAAAAGATATCGAACTAACGAAAAATTTAAGTGGTTTCCTAGGAAACGGCAACTATTTTTTGAAAAATTAATTTATTCAATTTTAATCACATTTTAAAATATTAATATACAAAACACCTAACACTAAATCTCAGCTAATTAGGATAGTAAGAAAACATTACTAATTTAAATCAAAGAATAACGAATATATCGAAAATTAAAGATGTTTCCTAGGAAAAGTTAATTATTGTTTGGAAAATTATTTTATTCAATTTTATTCTCGTTGTACTATTTATGATGCATTAAACGTATAATACTTAATCTCAGGAAACTAATTATAACACACTATAGAAAATACAAATCAAAAGATATCGAACTAACAAAAAATTTAAGAGGTTTCCTAGGAAACGACAACTATTCTTTGAAAAAATAATTTTCTCAATTTTAATCACATTTTAAAATATTAATAAACAAAACAACTAACACAAAATCTCAGCCAACTAGGATATTAAGAATACATTATGAATACTAATCAAAGAATCACGAATATATCTAACGTTTTAAGTGGTTTCCTAGGCAACGTTATTTATTGTTTGAAAATTATTTTATTCAATTTTAGTCATACTGTACTATTTGTAATATATTAAACGCCTAATACTAAATCTCAGCCAACTAAAATTGTATAAGAATTTTAATTACATTAAAAAAAATTAATATACAAAACGCCTAATACTAATTTTTAGCCAACTAAGATAGTAAGAAAACATTACTAATTCGAATAGAAGAATAATGAATATTTTGAAAATTTCAAGTGGTTTCCTAGGAAACGTTAATTATTGCTTAGAAAATTATTTTATTTTATTTTAGGCACATTGTACTATTCATGATATATTAAACGCCTAATACTAAATCTCAGCCAACTAGGATAGTAAGAAAACTTTACTAATTCAAATCGTAAAATAATTAATATGTCAATAATTTCAAGTGGTTTCCTAGGAAACGTTAATTATTGTTTGGAAAATTATTTTATTCAATTTTAGTCACATTGTACTATTCATGATATATTAAACGCCTAATACTAAAAATCAGCCAACTAGGATAGCATTAAAACATTACGAATGGAAATCGAAGAATTACGAATATATTAAAATTTTAAGTGGTTTTAAAATTGGTCGAAAATTATGTAATTCAGTTTCAGTCACATTTTACTATTTATAATGCATAAACGTATAATACTAAATCTCATCAAATTAATATTAACACACTATAGATAATACAAATCAAAAGATATCGAACTAACGAAAAATTTAAGTGGTTTCCTAGGAAACGGCAACTATTTTTTGAAAAAATTAATTTATTCAATTTTAATCACATTTTAAAATATTAATATACAAAACACCTAACACTAAATCTCAGCTAATTAGGATAGTAAGAAAACATTACTAATTTAAATCAAAGAATAACGAATATATCGAAAATTAAAGATGTTTCCTAGGAAAAGTTAATTATTGTTTGGAAAATTATTTTATTCAATTTTAGTCACGTTGTACTATTTATGATGCATTAAACGTATAATACTTAATCTCAGGAAACTAATTATAACACACTATAGAAAATACAAATCAAAAGATATCGAACTAACAAAAAATTTAAGAGGTTTCCTAGGAAACGACAACTATTCTTTGAAAAAATAATTTTCTCAATTTTAATCACATTTTAAAATATTAATAAACAAAACAACTAACACAAAATCTCAGCCAACTAGGATATTAAGAATACATTATGAATACTAATCAAAGAATCACGAATATATCTAACGTTTTAAGTGGTTTCCTAGGCAACGTTATTTATTGTTTGAAAATTATTTTATTCAATTTTAGTCATACTGTACTATTTGTAATATATTAAACGCCTAATACTAAATCTCAGCCAACTAAAATTGTATAAGAATTTTAATTACATTTAAAAAAAATAATATACAAAACGCCTAATACTAATTTTTAGCCAACTAAGATAGTAAGAAAACATTACTAATTCGAATAGAAGAATAATGAATATTTTGAAAATTTCAAGTGGTTTCCTAGGAAACGTTAATTATTGCTTAGAAAATTATTTTTATTTTATTTTTAGGCACATTGTACTATTTGATATATTAAACGCCTAATACTAAATCTCAGCCAACTAGATAGTAAGTTATTGTATATTATTTTAATTAACAAAAAAAAAATATACAAAACGCCTATATTTTCCAACTAGGATATAAGAAAACATTACTAATTACAATGAATAATAGAATATGAATATTTTGAAAATTTCAAGTGGTTTCCTAGGAAACGTTAATTATTGCTTAGAAAATTATTTTATTTTATTTTAGGCACATTGTACTATTCATGATATATTAAACGCCTAATACTAAATCTCAGCCAACTAGGATAGTAAGAAAACTTTACTAATTCAAATCGTAAAATAATGAATATGTCAATAATTTCAAGTGGTTTCCTAGGAAACGTTAATTATTGTTTGGAAAATTATTTTATTCAATTTTAGTCACATTGTACTATTCATGATATATTAAACGCCTAATACTAAAAATCAGCCAACTAGGATAGCATTAAAACATTACGAATGGAAATCGAAGAATTACGAATATATTAAAATTTTAAGTGGTTTTAAAATTGGTCGAAAATTATGTAATTCAGTTTCAGTCACATTTTACTATTTATAATGCATAAAACGTATAATACTAAATCTCATCAAATTAATATTAACACACTATAGATAATACAAATCAAAAGATATCGAACTAACGAAAAATTTAAGTGGTTTCCTAGGAAACGGCAACTATTTTTTGAAAAAATTAATTTATTCAATTTTAATCACATTTTAAAATATTAATATACAAAACACCTAACACTAAATCTCAGCTAATTAGGATAGTAAGAAAACATTACTAATTTAAATCAAAGAATAACGAATATATCGAAAATTAAAGATGTTTCCTAGGAAAAGTTAATTATTGTTTGGAAAATTATTTTATTCAATTTTATTCTCGTTGTACTATTTATGATGCATTAAACGTATAATACTTAATCTCAGGAAACTAATTATAACACACTATAGAAAATACAAATCAAAAGATATCGAACTAACAAAAAATTTAAGTGGTTTCCTAGGAAACGACAACTATTCTTTGAAAAAATAATTTTCTCAATTTTAATCACATTTTAAAATATTAATAAACAAAACAACTAACACAAAATCTCAGCCAACTAGGATATTAAGAATACATTATGAATACTAATCAAAGAATCACGAATATATCTAACGTTTTAAGTGGTTTCCTAGGCAACGTTATTTATTGTTTGAAAATTATTTTATTCAATTTTAGTCATACTGTACTATTTGTAATATATTAAACGCCTAATACTAAATCTCAGCCAACTAAAATTGTATAAGAATTTTAATTACATTTAAAAAAATTAATATACAAAACGCCTAATACTAATTTTTAGCCAACTAAGATAGTAAGAAAACATTACTAATTCGAATAGAAGAATAATGAATATTTTGAAAATTTCAAGTGGTTTCCTAGGAAACGTTAATTATTGCTTAGAAAATTATTTTATTTTATTTTAGGCACATTGTACTATTCATGATATATTAAACGCCTAATACTAAATCTCAGCCAACTAGGATAGTAAGAAAACTTTACTAATTCAAATCGTAAAATAATGAATATGTCAATAATTTCAAGTGGTTTCCTAGGAAACGTTAATTATTGTTTGGAAAATTATTTTATTCAATTTTAGTCACATTGTACTATTCATGATATATTAAACGCCTAATACTAAAAATCAGCCAACTAGGATAGCATTAAAACATTACGAATGGAAATCGAAGAATTACGAATATATTAAAATTTTAAGTGGTTTTAAAATTGGTCGAAAATTATGTAATTCAGTTTCAGTCACATTTTACTATTTATAATGCATTAAACGTATAATACTAAATCTCATCAAATTAATATTAACACACTATAGATAATACAAATCAAAAGATATCGAACTAACGAAAAATTTAAGTGGTTTCCTAGGAAACGGCAACTATTTTTTGAAAAAATTAATTTATTCAATTTTAATCACATTTTAAAATATTAATATACAAAACACCTAACACTAAATCTCAGCTAATTAGGATAGTAAGAAAACATTACTAATTTAAATCAAAGAATAACGAATATATCGAAAATTAAAGATGTTTCCTAGGAAAAGTTAATTATTGTTTGGAAAATTATTTTATTCAATTTTATTCTCGTTGTACTATTTATGATGCATTAAACGTATAATACTTAATCTCAGGAAACTAATTATAACACACTATAGAAAATACAAATCAAAAGATATCGAACTAACAAAAAATTTAAGAGGTTTCCTAGGAAACGACAACTATTCTTTGAAAAAATAATTTTCTCAATTTTAATCACATTTTAAAATATTAATAAACAAAACAACTAACACAAAATCTCAGCCAACTAGGATATTAAGAATACATTATGAATACTAATCAAAGAATCACGAATATATCTAACGTTTTAAGTGGTTTCCTAGGCAACGTTATTTATTGTTTGAAAATTATTTTATTCAATTTTAGTCATACTGTACTATTTGTAATATATTAAACGCCTAATACTAAATCTCAGCCAACTAAAATTGTATAAGAATTTTAATTACATTTAAAAAAAATTAATATACAAAACGCCTAATACTAATTTTTAGCCAACTAAGATAGTAAGAAAACATTACTAATTCGAATAGAAGAATAATGAATATTTTGAAAATTTCAAGTGGTTTCCTAGGAAACGTTAATTATTGCTTAGAAAATTATTTTATTTTATTTTAGGCACATTGTACTATTCATGATATATTAAACGCCTAATACTAAATCTCAGCCAACTAGGATAGTAAGAAAACTTTACTAATTCAAATCGTAAAATAATGAATATGTCAATAATTTCAAGTGGTTTCCTAGGAAACGTTAATTATTGTTTGGATATTATTTTATTCAATTTTAGTCACATTGTACTATTCATGATATATTAAACGCCTAATACTAAAAATCAGCCAACTAGGATAGTAAGAAAACTTTACTAATTCAAATCGTAAAATAATAAATATGTCAATAATTTCAAGTGGTTTCCTAGGAAACGTTAATTATTGTTTGGAAAATTATTTTATTCAATTTTAGTCACATTGTACTATTCATGATATATTAAACGCCTAATACTAAAAATCAGCCAACTAGGATAGCATTAAAACATTACGAATGGAAATCGAAGAATTACGAATATATTAAAATTTTAAGTGGTTTTAAAATTGGTCGAAAATTATGTAATTCAGTTTCAGTCACATTTTACTATTTATAATGCATTAAACGTATAATACTAAATCTCATCAAATTAATATTAACACACTATAGATAATACAAATCAAAAGATATCGAACTTATTTTATATATTGTTTCGTGAAGGAAAACTCATTTTATTTATTAACTTATTTATTTTTTTAACTTATTTATTATATTAACTTATTTATTATATTGACTTATTTATTATTTTAACTTTTTTATTCCATTAAATAATTTTCATCTGATTTATGAAATGTCATTTAAAACTGAACACACACCACCAAAGGAAAAACGTGCATTGTATACGACGACCATAAATATAGACATTTTAGAGTATTAAAAAAACGGTGATGTGTCCTGGCGTTGTTTGGGGAAAACCTGCAATGCATCAATTAGGAGTGACGCCGAAGTGACGGTGGTTAGTGTTACCAACGATAAGCATACTGGACAACACCCTGTCACCCTGAGACGTCTGTCTGCAGCTGCTTCACCGACCCAGTCTCCGGCATCGCAGTCACACACCCTCGCCACACCACTCAACACCCCCCTACCCGCTCCTTCATCACCTATCGCACTGAAAACCCCCTCGACCCCGCCTACTGCATCACACACACCCATAGCAATCTCTACAAATACTTCCTCTTCATCAACTCACCCGCTTTCTGACCCAAATTCATTAATACCCACACCTTCAACCTGCAGCACCTACAACCCCCTCGACCCCCGCCCATTACAACACACCCAAAGCAATCTGTACAAACACTTCCTTTTCATCAACTCACCCGCTTTCTGACCTCGATGCATTGCTGCAAGAAAATACACTTCTGAAGGAAGAAATAAAACGCCTACAGACCGAAACTAAAATCCATATTAGACCATGCTATCGAGTCAGACCAGCGCCTTAGTCTATACACATCCGAAATTTTTGCATCCGCAACTTCCCATCCCAGTCATCAAAACCCGTAAAAAACCAACGACGGTGCGGTACAGTGCGACCCAATCCCTCTAACCACGCAAGAAAACTCAAACCCTTCCTGTTTCAATCCCAGTTCCTGACCATAGCAATGAAATTATAGACAGTTTAAAAACCACAGTAGAAGTATTGGAGGCTGAAGTTGAATGTTTGAAACTGCAACATACTCAGTGCGTCTGCAATAATCCAAATGAAACCTGGAAACTCGTAACACAAAAAAAAAACAAAAAAAACAAACAATCCATTTCCTGTCCTTAAGCACCCCTCGAAACAGTGTAAACCAGGTAATTCACAGCCTCCTAACCCACCTAAAGTTTCGAACCTGACACCATTTTCACCACCAAAGCCTACCAAAATTTCAATTAAATGTAAAAATAACAACCGAAAACCAAAACCTCTTCCACTACCTGTATCTAACCCCCATACCTTTCGAGTCGGTTGTGATCGAGGGAGATAGCCACGTCCGCCACATCGCTGGAATGACATCCCAGCTCCTCTCTCGACGCGTTTCCGTGACAGGGGTCTGCAAGCCTGGGGCGAGACTGCTTCAGATCACCTCATCCCAACCTCAGCCGGTGACGAAAGGGACTCGATGCAGCGTCCTGATCGCCGGAACCAATGACCTTGCGGCCGGGGAGCAGCGGAATATATACGACAACCTGGAGAAGAGGATCACGTCCGTAGCTTCTCACAACAGGCTGATTGTCGCCACGCTGCCCCATCGTCAACAACTTGCCCTCTACGCACGACATTAACCAGCACACCGCCCTCGTGAATGCCTATATAGAATAACTGGCTGCTAGGCACCACATCTCTGTCCTAGATATGAACAGACTGCAGCGGAAGAGCACTTCACGAGGCACGGGATGCATCTTCACACTAGAGGGAAGTGGCAGCTGGCCAGACTCGTCGTGGAGGCTCTTGGCGGGTTGAGCGCCTCGCCTGCTGCGGCCAGGAAGGCTGAGGTTGTTCCTGACACCCTCATTGCTGTCCCACCAATGGCTGCCGCCGCCGCCGCCACCACCGTCGCTGTCGCCGTCACTGCCACCGCCGCCGCCACCGCCACCGTCACCGACACCGTCAGACTCTATACAGTTGACTCCAGGGCCCCGATGCCGACTATATCTTGTGACGACGCCGTGAAGGAAGATGAAAGAAACGGCCCTGTTGTCCATTCTGCAGCTTCAAATTTACAAGAGCAAAGAATTGAGACTGTTTTTTTAGGGACCCCTCTTTAAATCAGCGGACAAAAATTGGCAAAGAATCGCCATCAAAAACGAACAAACTCTAAAATTTACAAACAAATTGAACTGAAAACTGCTTCATCAAAATGCTCAATTCGCAACCAACAAATTGGAAGAAATTCAACTCATGTGCGAGGATCTCAAAACAGATCTTCTTGTTGTCACTGAAAAACGGTTTTCAACAGTGATAACATCGCACTGTGCAAAATTCCAAATTACAAATTGGCTTCCGCGTACTGTAGACCCTACTCCAAAGGAGGAGGGGTTGCTATTTTTATAAAACAAAATTTCACGTTTGCCCCCTTTCCGATCCAAGAATCACTCGAAAAAGATTATGAAGCAGTCGGAATCAAAATTCAAACAGACAAATCAAAATTAGTAGTGATCGGAATATATAGGTCTCCCAGTGGAAACGAAGATATTTTTTTCTCAAAATTCGAACAATTACTGACAGACCTGACTGATCAACATCAGGAATATGTCGTGATGGGGGATTTTAAACATTGACGCGTTGGACAACACACACCATTCCACAGTTCGATTAGTTGATTTACTTAGGTCATTCGACCTGGAGTTGTTAGTCAAAACTCCGACGAGAGTGACGGCTACAACCCCAATCAGCTATCGACAACATCATCACCAACCATCCAAGTGTCGCGGTGTCTGTGGTAAACACAGCTATATCTGACCACTACGGGCAAGAAGCTGTCGTCAGTGGAATGAAACTTGAAAGGGAGCCCAAAATTAACCAAACAATAAGAGACACAAGGCCAGAAAACATCGCTCACCTCAAAACTTCCCTGTCAACAGAAAAGTGGAGTTTCCTTTCACTCTTCTCAATCTGTAGAGCAGCAGTTCAAAATATTTAACGACGTCCTAAATTTCCATATTAACACATGCTGCCCTACAAAAACGGATTAATATTTGCGAAAAAAACGTCAAAAAAACAGATGGATCACAAAAGGTATTCTGGTCTCGAGAGAGAAAGTGAAATTTTTCTCTGAAATTAACAAACGTACTTGTAATGAAAATTTCAAAAACATTCTTCAAAAAAATACAAAAAAATTTACAGGAAAGTGATCCAAGCTGCGAAAGCATACGATGTCTCCAAATCTATTCTATATTCTAAAAATATTTCAAAAACAACTTCGGACATCATTAATAATAAAACAAAAGTTAAAAAACAAAATCAAAATTAAAAATGGGAATATACTTGTGGAGGATGGAACTGAGGTTGCCAATCAGTTTAACGAATTTTTCGCATCCGTTGCTGTTGGGCAAAGTTCTCGGCCGTCTGAACCGCAAGTACGTCTCTCGCGAAGACAGAGTCCAGCAGCCTCAATGTTGTTGACGCCTGTCACTGAGGATGAGCTTCACCGAATTATTCAGCAGCTCCCAGCCAAAAAGTCAAATGATCTTAATCTAATGTCCACATGGCTCATCAAACAATGCTGCAAGCATTTGGTGAGACCTTTAAACAAATTGGTAAATTCTTCATTCCAAACAGGAGTTTTCCCCTCCCTCCTGAAAATTGCAAAAGTTCTTCCAATTTTCAAAAAAGACGATCAATTTTCAATCAATAACTATCGGCCTGTCTCAATTTTGCCAGTATTGAGCAAAATGTTTGAAAAGCTTTTTCTCATAAGAATGCTTCAATTTTTTGACAAATACAGTCAGCTCTCATATGAAACAATTTGGATTCAGAAAGGGCAAATCGACGACAGACGCAGTAGTGAGTCTTGTCGATATGATTGTAGAGGGAATAGAATGTCGGAACCACACAATGAGTGTGTTCTTAGACTTGTCCAAAGCATTCGACTGTGTTGACCATAGCATACTGCTCGACAGACTTGGGTCCCATGGCATTCAGAGGCGTGCCCCTTAAATGGCTTAGCTCATTTCTAAGTCATAGATCCCAAGTTGTCCAAATATCAAATCAATTGTCAAAACCAATAGAACTGAGGTACGGTGTTCCCCAGGGATCCATTCTCAGTCCTGTGCTTTTCCTGCTTTATGTCAACGACATAGGATCATCACTTCTGCATAGAGGACTAGTGCAGTATGCTGATGATACGACTCTCTGTTTTAGTGCAAGATCAAGTGAAGTGTTGGAAACAACAGGCCTTTGTTGACATCAATAACTGTGTACAATACTTCCAAAGCCTCAATCTCACAACAAACTCCTCAAAATCCAACGTTTTAAATTTTGCCTTGCGCGATGTAGGCAACCATTGTGGATCTGCCGTCTTGTTAGCTGATTCCACACTGGAAGAAGTCCTTTCTTCAAAATTCCTAGGAATACACCTTGATCGAGGGTTGACTTGGAATGAACACATCAATCATGTTTGCGCAAAAATTTCCTCAGGCATTTATGTCTTGAGATCCTTAGCAAAATACTGCCCAAGTCAGGTACTGATAACGGCGTATTATGGCTTAATTTACCCCCATTTGTCTTACGGAGTGGTCCTGTGGGGAGCGTGCGCAAGCTCTCAGTTTCAGAGAGCATTCAAAACTCCAAAAAAAGCTATTCGAATAATTGCAAAAATAAAATTCAGAGAGTCGTGCAGGCAAGCTTTTAAGGAATTACAGCTGTTAACTCTCCCGTGTCTGTACATTTTAGAAACCACTTTGTTTTGTATGTATAAGTGTGCCTTAACCAGAGGCCGGGACATACATACGCATGAGACACGAGGTAGAGAATTACTACGAACTGCAAGCCACAGAACAGTGGTTTTTGAACACCTGCCCCTCGCAGGCAGGTATTAATTTTATTAACAGACTGCCAAATTCAATAAAAAATTCCCCAACGCCCAAGGCGTTCAAAAGGCGCCTTAAACATCTCTTGGTGTCACAAGCATTTTATAATGCAGGGGAGTTTTTAGCATTTAACTGGGAGACCGCCCAATTACATGACTGATTCTGCTGTTTAAAGTGGGATATATTGGCGAAGGATAAAAGGTGCATAAGTGTAAAATTGTATGTGTAAATGAGAATTTTGTGGCATGAATGTAAAAAATTTTAGATTAAAATTTGTGACGTTTGCTATACAGTGTAATATTGTCGCTGCAATAAAGCTGATTTGATTTGATTTGAACTAACGAAAAATTTAAGTGGTTTCCTAGGAAAAGACAACTATTCTTTTGAAAAAATAATTTTCTCTCAATTTTAATCACATTTTAAAATATTAATAAACAAAACAACTAACACAAAATCTCAGCCAACTAGGATATTAATAATACATTATGAATACAAATCAAAGAATCACGAATATATCTAAACGTTTTAAGTGGTTTCCTAGGCAACGTTATTTATTGTTTTGAAAATTATTTTATTCAATTTTAGTCATAAACACTGTAACTATTTGTAATATATTTAAACGCCTAATACTAAATCTCAGCCAACTAAAATTGTATAAGAATTTTTAATTACATTAAAAAAAAATTAATATACAAAACCCCTAATACTAATTTTTAGCCAACTAAGATAGTAAGAAAACATTACTAAATTAAATTAAAGAATAACGAATGTATCGAAATTTAAAGATGTTTCCTAGGAAAAGTTAATTATTGTTTGGAAAAATTATTTTATTTTATTTTAGGCACATTGTACTATTTCATGATATATTAAACGCCTAATACTAAATCTCAGCCAACTAGGATAGTAAGAAAACTTTACTAATTCAAATCGTAGAATAATAAATATATCAATAATTTCAAGTGGTTTCCTAGGAAACGTTAATTATTGTTTGGAAAATTATTTTTTTCAATTTTAGTCACATTATACTATTTATGATATATTAAAACGCCTAATACTAAAAAATCAGCCAACTAGGATAGCATTAAAACATTACGAATGGAAATCCGAAAATTACGAATATATTAAAATTTTAAGTGGATTTAAAATTGGTCGAAAATTATGTAATTCAGTTTCAGTCACATTTTACTATTTATAATGCATAAAACGTATAATACTAAATCTCATCAAATTAATATTAACACACTATAGATAATACAAATCAAAAGATATCGAACTAACGAAAAATTTAAGTGGTTTCCTAGGAAACGGCAACTATTTTTTGAAACAATTAATTTATTCAATTTTTAATCACATTTTAAAATATTAATATACAAAACACCTAACACTAAATCTCAGCTAATTAGGATAGTAAGAAAACATTTACTAATTTATATATCAAAGTATAACGAATGTATCGAAAATTAAAGATGTTTCCTAGGAAAAGTTAATTATTGTTTGGATAATTATTTATTTCCATTTTATTCTCGTTGTACTATTTATGATGCATTAAAACGTATAATACCTAATCTCAGGAAACTAATTATAACACACTATAGAAAATACAAATCAAAAAGATATCGAATTAACAAAAAAATTTAAGTGTTTTTCCTAGGAAAACGGACAACAATTCTTTGAAAAAAATTATTTTCTCAATTTTTAATCACATTTTAAAAATATTAATAAACAAAACAACTAACACAAAATCTCAGCCAACTAGGATATTAAGAATACGTTACGAATACTAATCAAAGAATCACGAATATATCTAACGTTTTAAGTGGTTTCCTAGGCAACGTTATTTATTGTTTTGAAAATTATTTTATTCAATTTTAGTTATACTGTACTATTTGTAATATATTAAACGCCCAATACTAAATCTCAGCCAACTAAAATTGTATAAGAATTTTTAATTACATTTAAAAAAATTAATATACAAACTCAAACTCAAACTCAAAAATCTTTATTTTTACAGTTTTTCAACCATACAATAGTGTCAACCAAAAATAAACGAAGTAATCCAGTACAACAGTAATTACATATGATTATCACATTGCACATTTCTAATGCGTTACAATAAGAAAAGAGCTATCTACAACTAGCTCGTTCCCATACCTATTTACATTCAATTCGTCATCAGGACAAGAAATCCCCGATGCTGTAACAACACCGCTGTAATAGAATTTTCTTTACCCCGTTTCCGAAAGAATTGAAATTATTCTCTGACTTGAGCTCCCCCGGTAGTGCATTGTAAAGCCTGATCCCATTATATTTAAGGTGGTGTTCATAAAAAGCAGTTTTATGCCTAGGAACAGAGATTTTTCCCGATTCCCGGAGATCGTAGATGTGTGGAAGAGTGTCAGACTTGAACAAAGGTAAGTTTCTATGGACATACTTGACAACATGTAGAATGTAAATGGATGGAAAAGTTAATATGTTGTTGTCAGTAAAAAGAGGTTTGCAAGAAGAACGCCATGATTTCCCAAATATTATTGTAATTGCTTTCTTTTGAAGCTTGAATAATACTTTGGTCCTTGTGCACTCAAAGCCCCAAATTTCAATGGCATATGATAAAGAAGGATACACAATGCCATAATAAGCAGCTAGTAAGACATCGGTACCAGCGAAAGCAGACAACGCGCCTCAACACAAAGATTCCCGAGCTAATCCTTTTACAGACCGCATCAACTTGCTGAGCAAAATTAAGACCTCTGTGCAACGATGATCCCAAGAAACTTAATGGTTTAAGACATGGTTCGATTGTATCATCACCAATTTGAAACATTCTGTTATCATCACCGACAGAACTCGCAATCTTAAAGTCAACGACTTTAGTTTTTTTCACTGTTTAAGAGTAAGCGGTTTTCCTGAAACCACTGCATTAAAAGCACCTGTCTCCTCATAAATAAGCAACCTCAAGTTCATTGTGATGCCGAGCTGAAATTGAAAAAGGTAGTGTCGTCTGCAAAAAGGCAGACTTTTCCTCTAGTGACCTGTTTGGGTAGCTCATTCACAAAGAGAAGGAAGAGAAGGGGACCAAGCACTAACCCCTGGGGAACTCCCCTAGAGACCAATGCCCGTGATGACCGAACCGACGTTAGACAGCCACTGCTATCCACATAAGGTATTTGAACCAATTGACCTCTTCCACCAAGATAGCTAGAAATCCACGAATGAGCGACACCTCTTAGTCCAAGACAAGACAGCCTGCGTAACAGGATGTCATGATCAATCATGTCAAATGCTTTTGACAAGTCGAAAAAGATCCCAGTACTTTTCAAGCCAGAATCCAGGGACTGAACCACAGAAGAAACCAAACAATGCATGGCATCAGATGTCGATCTATTCTTCATAAACCCAAACTGATTCAAAGAAAACACCTGGTTTGAATTCATGAATGAAACAGGAGTCTTGTTAGGAATATGCGCTCAAACACCTTAGACAATGTGGAAGTGAGCGAGATGGGCCTATATTTAGTTGTTACAGTCGTCCTTCTGTCCCCTTTTATAAACTGGTCTTATAATTGCATTTTTTAGTGATGAAGGGAACTGACCCAGGTTGAATGACAGGTTTATAAGATACGTAAGAGGTTTGACTATTGCATCAGCGACATGCTTCAATAGCTTTGGAGAGATTTCATCAGGTCCAGCAGAACTTTTAGGCTTTAGAGATCTAATTTCCCTCATCACCTCTTCTTCTGAGGTAGGAAAAATGAAGAGTGTTTTACTGATCATTTCCGGCTGTACAACTCCGTGCGACGACCCAATACTACTGCCTGTAGACATTGGTTGACCGATACTGGAATAAAATGAACTAAACACTTCAGCCACCAGATTGGGTTCCACATCCTGGATCCTTTCTCGTCAGACAGATGGATGAAATAAGTTCGCTCACTGTTGGATGATTTAAGGTCGTTGATGATTTCCCACGTTGTCTTTGTTTTGTTGGTAGACTTCTGGATCCTATTTAACACAGCATCAGACTTGTGCTTACGAATCTCCTTTTTGTACATCCTTCTCAGTTGCCGGTATTCAGATCGGAGAGGGTGAGCTGCTTCTAGATGATTCGAGTCAGAATAGAGAGAATGCAGCTGATCCTTCATAGATAACAGTTGTGGAGTAAGTTTAGGTTTCAAAGTTGAGTTTCTACCTTTCATAGACTTCCTGAGTAAAGGGAAAGAAATATCAAAATAATATTTCAACTTATTTCATGAAGACATCAAACAATGTATCAAGACCACCAAATTCAAAAACTTCACTCCAAAGCTCCCTTTTGAGATGAAAGTGGAAACTACGAATATTTTGCGGTGTGAATTGACGTGATAACCTGTTACAAAGGGCCAGTGTTCAAGTCAGCGACAGAGAGGTTAAAAGTAGCTAACTGACCATGATGATCAGATAATGCGGTTAACACAACCTCACTGTTTACCAGCCGATCATCTATGTTAGTAAAAATGTTATCAATCACAGTCTTAGAGTTTTTTACCTCTCTAGTGTAGGATGTGATTGTATGACGCAGATCAAACGAGGCCATTGTGTGGAGAAATCTTTTACACCATGATGACGCAGATGACAAGTCTATATTAAAGTCCGCCTACAACAACTAGGTGTTTTTCCTGATAAAAAACACTGTCTAAACAATCACTTATACTGCTCAGGAACTGTTCGCAATTATAGGTAGGAATCCTATAAACAGTTAAGACAAACATAGATTTGCCGCATGCCCAGTCTCACCCTGGCACCAGCCATTTGGCAGAAGTCTTCAACGCAAAATCTAGACACATCAACAGCCTCCGACTCAATGTGGCATCCAGTCAATATGCAGACTCCACCTTTTAGCCGGGCCTCACGACAGTATGATGACACAACCTTGAAGTCAGGTAAACTAAAACAATTAAGCTGCTCGCTAGTCAAGTTATGTTCAGTCAAACATACTACGTCATGACTTTCACATTGAAGATGGATCTGAAGTAGATCGGCATTAGATTTAAGGCCACAAATTTTTTGGTGGAAAACAACAAATGGCCTCTCCCGGCCATCCCTGGCATGACCATTCGAAGCAAGGGAAGCGCCCGTTAGGTATTTCAGCTCTCGGCCCCAGCTCTTCCATAAAAAATTATTTTGTACTGATGAATGGGTCCAGACTCCACTTCTCACCACCGGATAGCAGCTCGATCTAGGTTTTGATAAATTTGGCTTAAGATCATTACTGCTCGACGACCCGCTATAGAAGGGTTTTGAGGCACCAGACACCCGCAACTTTCCATCTCGTTTTAAGTTGGAATTATACCATGTTCTAGTCATGAATCGTTTGTCCCATACTGTTTGAGGACGAATTTAAATGGTTTCTTTTATGAACAACAGGTTTGGTAGATAAAAAGAGCTCCGCGACTTACCGCCCCCCGAGGCCCGAGCGCACCCAAAACGAGGTCCACGATTAAGCGTTTCCCTGCCATATTAAAGTGTAGCCCGCGCCCCGCATAACAGCGCCTCGGAACACCTTCAAGAGATATAAAAGTTGCATGTCTATGTGAGTCCACTAAAGTTTTAAAGCTTTCTATTTGTTTCGGAAATGAGGGGATTCACACTTGTATTATTATATCGTTTAGGTATGCTCAATATTACTGCATTTGTATGACTAAGATTATTCATAAGATATTCGAAAGAGTCTAACAGGTTATCACAGCAGTCGGGGATGTTATTAGTTCCAGCCATTACTACAGCATAGTCATTATTCGTCAAGGTTTTAACGACATGGGTGCTGCCATCAATTACATCTTCAAGTTTCCCCCTGGCTTTATCATGAGCCGTTACTACGTACTCATCATTAGTGGCAGCGTTTAGACTGTGACCAACGGTGCGTCCATGAGAGTCACTTAAAATGAGCCTAATACTAAAAATCACCCAACTAGGAATAGCATTAAAACATTACGAAATGGAAATCGGTAGAATTACGAATATATTACAATTTTAAGTGGTTTTAAAATTGGTCGAAAATTATGTAATTCAGTTTCAGTCACATTTTACTATTTATAATGCATAAAACGTATAATACTAAATCTCATCAAATTATTATTAACGACACTATAGAAAATACAAATCAAAATATATCGAATTAACAAAAAATTTTAGTGGTTTAATAGGAAACGACAACTATTCTTTGAAAATATGATTTTCTCAATTTTAATCACATTTTAAAAATATTAATAAACAAAACAACTGAACACAAAATCTCAGCCAAATAGGATATTAAGAATACATTATGAATACTAATCAAAGAATCACGAATATATCTAACGTTTTTAAGTGGTTTCCTAGGCAACGTTATTTATTGTTTGAAAATTATTTTATTCAATTTTAGTCACAATTGTACTATTCATGATATATTAAACGCCTAATACTAAAAATCAGCCCAACTAGGATTGCATTAAAACATTACGAATGGAAATCGAAGAATTTACGAATATATTACAATTTTAAGTGGTTTTAAAATTGGTCGAAAATTATGTAATTCAGTTTCAGTCACATTTTAACTATTTATAATGCATTAAACGTTATAATACTAAATCTCATCAAATTATTATTAACACACTATAGATAATACAAATCGAAAAATATATCGAACTAACGAAAAATTTTAAGTGGTTTCCTAGGAAACGGCAAACTAATTTTTTAAACAATTTATTTATTCAATTTTAATCACATTTTAAAACATTAATATACAAAACACCTAACACTAAATCTCAGCTAATTAGGATAGTAAGAAAACATTACTAATTTATATCAAAGTATAACGAATGTATCGAAAATTAAAAGATGTTTCCTAGGAAAAGTTAATTATTGTTTGGAAAATTATTTTATTCAATTTTATTCTCGTTGTACTATTTATGATGCATTAAAACGTATAATACTTAATCTCAGGAAACTAATTATAAACACACTATAGAAAATACAAATCAAAAGATATCGAATTAACAAAAATTTTAAGTGGTTTCCTAGGAAACGACAACTATTCTTTGAAAAAATAATTTTCTCAATTTTAATCACATTTTAAAATATTAATAAACAAAACAACTAACACAAAATCTCAGCCAACTAGCATATTAAGAATACATTATGAATACTAATCAAAAGAATCACGAATATATCTAACGTTTTAAGTGGTTTCCTAGGCAACGTTTATTTATTGTTTGAAAATTATTTTATTCAATTTTAGTCATACTGTACTATTTGTAATATATTAAACGCCTAATACTAAATCTCAGCCAACTAAAATTGTATAAGAATTTTAATTACATTAAAAAAAAATTAATATACAAATCGCCTAATACTAATTTTTAGCCAACTAAGATAGTAAGAAAACATTACTAATTAAATTAAAGAATAACGAATGTATCGAAAATTTAAAGATGTTTCCTAGGAAAAGTTAATTATTGTTTGGGAAATTATTTTATTTTATTTAAGGCACATTGTACTATTCATGATATATTAAACGCCTAATACTAATCTCAGCCATCTAGGATAAGTAAGAAAAAACTTTACTAATTCAAATCGTAGAATAATGAATTTGTCAATAATTTCAAGTGGTTTCCTAGGAAACGTTAATTATTGTTTGGAAAATTATTTTTTCAATTTTAGTCACATTATACTATTCATGATATATTAAACGCCAAATACTAAAAATCAGCCAACTAGGATAGCATTAAAACATTACGAATGGAAATCGAAGAATTACGAATATATTACAATTTTAAGTGGTTTTAAAATTGGTCGAAAATTATGTAATTCAGTTTCAGTCACATTTTACTATTTATAATGCATAAAACGTATAATACTAAATCTCATTCAAATTATTATTAACACACTATAGAAAATACAAATCAAAATATATCGAAATTAACAAAAAATTTTAGTGGTTTAATAGGGAAACGACAACTATTCTTTGAAAATATGATTTTCTCAATTTTAATCACATTTTTAAAATATTAATAAACAAAACAACTGACACAAAATCTCAGCCAAATAGGATATTAAGAATACATTATGAATACTATTCAAAGAATCACGAATATATCTAACGTTTTAAGTGGTTTCCTAGGCAACGTTATTTATTGTTTGAAAATTATTTTTTCAATTTTTGTCACATTATACTATTCATGATATATTAAACGCCTAATACTAAAAATCTGCCAACTAGGATTGCATTAAAACATTACGAATGGAAATCGAAGAATTAGGAATATATTAAAATTTTAAGTGGATTTAAAAATTGGTCGAAAATTATGTAATTCAGTTTCAGTCACATTTTACTATTTATAATGCATTAAACGTATAATACTAAATCTCATCAAATTAATATTAACACACTATAGATAATACAAATCAAAAATATCGAACTAACGAAAAAATTTAAGTGGTTTCCTAGGAAACGGCAACTATTTTTTTAAAAAATTAATTTATTCAATTTTAATCACATTTTAAAATATTAATATACAGAACACCTAACACTAAATCTCAGCTAATTAGGATAGTAAGAAAAAACATTACTAATTTAAATCAAAGAATAATGAATGTATCGAAAATTAAAGATGTTTCCTAGGAAAAGTTAATTATTGTTTGGAAATTATTTTATTCAATTTTATTCTCGTTGTACTATTTATGATGCATTAAACGTATAATACTTAATCTCAGGAAACTAATTATAACACACTATAGAAAATACAAATCAAAAGATATCGAATTAACAAAAAATTTAAGTGGTTTCCTAGGAAACGACAACTATTCTTTGAAAAAATAATTTTCTCAATTTTAATTATATTTTAAAATATTAATAAACAAAACAACTAACACAAAATCTCAGCCAACTAGTATATTAAGAATACATTATGAATACTAATCAAAGAATCACGAATATATCTAACGTTTTAAGTGGTTTCCTAGGCAACGTTATTTATTGTTTGAAAATTATGTTATTCAATTTTAGTCATACTGTACTATTTGTAATATATTAAACGCCTAATACTAAATCTCAGCCAACTAAAATTGTATAAGAATTTTAATTACATTAAAAAAAAAATTAATATACAAAACGCCTAATACTAATTTTTAGCCAACTAAGATAGTAAGAAAACATTACTAATTCGAATAGAAGAATAATGAATATTTTGAAAATTTCAAGTGGTTTCCTAGAAAACGTTAATTATTGCTTAGAAAATTATTT
>NW_025782684.1:0-26444 GCF_021130785.1 Homalodisca vitripennis
TTTTAGCCGCCATTGCTATTCATATGTTGACTTTGATTTTGGGTATTTTGCTTCTACTAACCATAAATTATTTAACCGATTAATTATTCCAACCCCTCGGCCTCTTACAATGAATTACTGTATACGACACCCCCGACCAAGTGATCAGTGGAGACTACTCAGCTTACTTGTAATTCCTCACTGACCGACGTAAAATAATAAACAATACAGTCGTTTTCGAAAATCGAACTCGCATGAAACAATAAACTTTCCTAGCAAACACAGGAAATTTTATTTTTCTGAGCAAGATTATTTATTTTTAATTTTTACTTCTAATCAAAATTTTATTGTAGTTGACGTGATGAAGTAAGCCCAACGTTTATTTTGGAATTATCAATTTCTTCCGCAGGGCCCTCTGATTCGACTCCTAAACAATAAATAATAGTTATGTATGAAATTCTCGACAACCCTGGAAATTTCTAACCCAGCTCGGACTGGCTATCTGGCCAGTATGCGAATATTTTCCGCTTGCCCCGAAAATAACATCGCAGTTGTTATGAACTATTCGTTTTGCGGTCGTATATTGCGTGAGTGAATCCGTGAAGGACATCTTCCGTCTTCACGCCTGCCTACAAGACAGCAGCCTAATTTCCACACTTCCTGAACACAACCTGGCCCTCAACAACAGCAGACAACCTAACGGTTACCCCTCATGAAAACAAAGGTAACAGTTTATTTTCTGCACTTTATTTGAATATGCACTGTTCATAAAAGCATTATGTGTAACCTGGTGAACGCTTGTTAAAATCAGTTTTGGTTCGGCGTCTTCACTGCCATAGTGTGAAGTGGTCCTTCTTAATCGAGCCTCTAAAATCATTATTTCACGGTTCTCATAACCAAAACCCAGTTCTTTTCAAACATCAGAGAACTCTGTGTGCATTATTTACAACAACGTGGTACATTCTTTGCCTATATTGAGAAGTCCTGACAAGCTGTGATTGGTAGCCCATTACCGAGGTATAAAAATCTTGTTTATGTTCTGTCATTTACTCCTGATGTCTAAGTAACATTTAATTCTCGTTTTACGGGGTTGGTACTCCCATAACATGCTGTTTTTTCTTAATTAGCTACAAATTTAGGTTGCTCAGGAGGAACCAATCAATAAGAGTAAGAGTAAAATAGCCTTATGAACTTCGGAGTCGAGGTATAGTAGGACCACTAGTGATGCAGGGACGATTAAGGATATTGTGTCAACTATATTACACTTCTGGGACTTCACCATAAATTACAAATCAAGAACAGGCAATTATTATAACCAATCGGCACTCACGCACCATCATCCCCGGTCCTTTCCTGCTTACTTTCTTTCCCTCAACTTCATTACTTATTAACGTTATCGATCAACGTTTATACAAATAAAATGGTCCCAACTTAGTCATAGCTTTTCGGATAAAAATCTAAAACTGCTCCTACTAGAGGACAGGTGAACACCGGTGCTGACATTGTTATTTTTCCCTCGGACGATCCACCGTTGTCATAAAACCCTTCTTTAGAAATTTAACAAAGAAGGTAAGATCATCGGTAAAGCCAAATAATTATTTTTTAGAGCCTTTGCCTACCAATCTCCAAGGACCATGAACAATTTTCCCTGTTTCCGCTCGGTTATTAAAAAAAACCACAGAAGTTTGACACCCACAAATATGTGAGACACTACCCAAACCTAACGCAAAATGGTGCTGTTATATATAATAGTGCTATTGTTTCCAATAACTGCAACTATTAGTATATTAAAAACTATTAGAGTGGGATTTTATACAAGAAGCCTCGTTTAATTGGTAATTAATTACTCTGTGGCCAATAGCTCCATAGTAATTTTAATGTACGTAATACTCTGATTTAGATCTAATATAAGCATTATTTCCCTACATTTCTAAACAAATCTGAAATCTAAACCGTAGTTAACCATAATTAGACAAAAAAAAGTTTAATCATGTCAAATATGAAAGGTATATTAAACTTTTCACATACACATAAGGCCTCTTAAACTAGATTAAAAAATTTTTAGCTTGTTATTGTTTTATATAAAGAAATAAAATACTTTTATATATCTTCAATATTAACAGCCTGGCATACAGACCTGTATCACGGGCACTTAAGCAACATAGAAGGGTGTGTGTTCTTCATATGTTATCCTTAAAAATTTTCCAGTTTGAAGAAACCCATGACCATCAAATTATGTCCATAGCCATCTCCCTGGCCCATCCTGAAAATATTACATTTTATTTTATACAAACCGTCCTAAACAAAGGGGATACTAATAGATAAACGTGTAGGTATCTTTAATCTTAAAACCAATTCAACGTAAACAGTCCATCTGGGATCCTGTCAACCAATAACGGCCTTGGGGACAAACAAGTTTGCCATAAAAGATAGGAGATTCGCAAGTACCTTATACTAATTTTTCTTTTGTGTATAGCAGAACAATTAAAATTTGAAGTTTTGCCCTAAAAAAAAAAATTTTTTTTTTAAAAAATGGTTCCTCTACATTATTGTATAAAAACTTTGGAACTGGGCCCAATATATTTTAATTAGATATAAATCGTTTTTTATTTATACTAAGCTAAATTTTCAACAAAAAGAAATTAAAATTAGGAAAAACTACATATATTTTGTAAGCAAAACCATTTTTTTTTAGTATGTGCTTGTTGTTAATTTGAAAAAATCCATATTTAGTTTTAACACATGGAAAAATTATTAAATAACTACATATCTAAAATATCTAAACTTTACCAACAACAAACCTGTAAAAAAGTCCAATCACAGTCCATTCTTCTTTTTTAATTATTTTAAGCCAAATGGTATAAGGCAAAGACTAACATTGGATCACACAACTTGTAAAACATCAACTATTTTCCAAAAAGGACCATACATATTATTTAAAAGAGTTTACTGTTTTTTTATTTAAATATTCTTTGTTTAAATTTCTTGGAACAGTTTTCATGCTGCACCGGCTCCTAGCATTGTCACTTGAATTGTATTCACAGTCTCTGTACAAAATTATTATAATCTTCATAAATATGCAAGTTGTCAAACAATGCAATGTAGAGTTGAGTTTCCAGCTAATGAGAAGTGAAACAGACAAAAATCAACATCAGCTAGATTCAAAACAAATTAAACAATGTTATTGTTTATTGAATCTAAAATCTTAGTAACGAACATTCTAACTGTAGCTAGTGGAAATATGACGAACTAAATGAACCGTACCAAATACAAACCACGTGACCAGGTTGTGTGTGTGCCCTAACCTAATATTAACAATAAAAGCATGCGAATTAAGAAATACTTGAGGAGGTAAGGAGGTAAATAAAAATGGAGTTAAAGGAACTTACCACATGAACTATTTTTAGGTTGATTTCGAAAATATTTAAAACACAAATATTCACTTTTCTGCTGTTTATTACTATTTATTACTGTTTATTACTGTTTATTCTTTTTACCTGTAACAAAATATGTCCAATTTTATTAATTTCATAAACAATTATCAATGTTTCATACTTTATAGTTATACTTTAAATAAAAACTATACAAAACTCCTCGCAATTCAAGTGGCAAAATAAAGGATGTAAAACAGAAATATATGAAATTGTTTACGGTAAATTTGCAAAATAAACAGAAAACGTGAAAAACGTCATACGGGAATCAAAAAAGAAATAAAAGTTTATATATGATTTTAAAATAGGTAAAATTTAGTTAAAATATTACTATCCTTGAATTACAAAAATAAAAGAAATAGAAAAGTGTAATATTTTTATAGAATATGTCACACACAAAATTAATATTAAGTCGAAACACTGTACGTAATACATTCAATAATTATTATATGAATAATATGTCTATTAAAATTAGAGTAGTTAAAATATATACATACAAACATTTTAAGAAGAAAGTATGGAGATTTTGTAACAGTAATTTTAACGATATAACTAAATAACAGATAATAGTCTAAACAAATAACAAAACCATCAAAGTATAATGTGTGTTTGAAGAAGCACCACTTATGAAATAGAAGAACGTAATCTTTTATTTTCAACAATATAACTAATTGGGCAACTTAATGTCTTTATAAACAACATCAAGCTCCATGATGATTCATATCACTCCAAGGGATTTGGCTGAGCGTTAGTTAAAAACCACTTTTTACATTGGTCTTGACTGGGTAAACAAGAAGAGAAAGAGAAAAGTCATAAAATAAAACAAAGTTTTTAAGAAAGCTAAGGAAAATCATATAATATTATTAACGTGTTGCATAGTAAAACATAAGTCGCTATTAGCCGTTGAAAGTTTATGGTGTAGTCTCGGCGAATCCTGCCATACAGTGATACATGTTGTATCGTACTCCCACCTTGTATATTGATAATTTTGAAAAGGAAATACTTTTTTAGAAAAATTGGGTTTTCCTTTATTTAAATTTCTTAAGTGAAATTCTTGCGAAATGAAATTTCTTACTCCCACCAAAAATGTATTTTACACTAATATATCCATCCTAACATCACATTCTCTTTCTCTCTGTGGGGTACAAATTATTTTATCATTCATTTTATCATTACAACAGTGAATTACAGTAACTTATGTTTAATATATGGAATGATATCTTCTTTGCTATTATTGCAATAAAAATAGCAGTCTTATCAGCCACACCTTGACTTTCCTTAAGAGAATATAACATACTTACCATTTCTCTTGAGATGGGTGGTAAGTTCTAAGGCTGAGATGAACCAGCTCAAATAGAAACTAGTCTTCTTATAGCCTTGCAACAAGTACTTTTGCTGAGTTTATAACTTTATTAAAAACCGAGTTAGGTTTTATTGGCCAGGAATATTTAACATTATTTTTACCTTATTTTTTATGAACCTTGATAAGTAAATTAGTACAACATTAAGGTTTATCAGACTCGTTATAACGTTGCATTGGTTAAGGATCCTAAAGGTCCCTTCTGTTTATCTTGAGTCCATTATCTGTATGTGTGATAACGTTTTGATAGAAAATGTCCTAAAAACTTTAAACCTCGCTACAAAGATTCCATTAGTTTCAATGAAACACCTTATGTCATTTTGACTGAAAAGGATAAAGAAGCAGCGAGATATAAACAATCAGGAAAAACATTAAAGTCGGTTTGGTATACACGTTTCGTTAAAAATTAATCGATATTATTGTAGTTCAATTCGATAACTAAATCATCTAAGATTTAGCAACAAAAACCCCTTTTAAACCCCATTATTTCAACATTTTTGTTTACGTACCCGTACCGCTCCTGAAAGTTCAATTAAGTTGTCTCCATAATTGTAAGTGACACACTCGGCTCTTGCTGAACCCAGTAACATTCTCTAATTGGGCAGATTTTAACCCATATATAGAAATAAACTATCGTGTGGACTCTAGGACCCTTTCCTATTAAGAGTAGCGTACGGAAAGACAGATAGACAACGAACACGACGTTAAGAAGGGTCATTAGGGCATCAATAACCAAATAGATCTATAGAAATCATAGACTTACATGGTAACGTAAGTTGTTACAAACCCAGGCTGCGTCAAGGCAAATTTCACATATGAGAAGCAGAACCAACATATTCTTGCTGAATAGTGTCAGATAGGACCCTGTTGTTGGCCTATCAGCAACCTTCCTTGGATGATGCGGATGGGAGTTAATCACCAGGTTCAGGAAATATACGCGATAAAAAGATAACTAAGCAAAGGTAGATTTTGCGAAGAATGAACAGTATCCCTTACAGCTCAGTGAGTGAAAAAGTGGAAATCTTCGCTGATTTTCTTTGCAGTGCGGTTTTGTGAAGGTCTTCTGGAACAATACAATACATATACTATGGCCGCCCAATTTTGATATATGTACAGGTTTTTGGTGTTCTCACAATAATTCGCAATTAAACTTAATTTTCTGTATTTGGCAAAACAGTTTATTGGTTTACGGTATTTTACATTAGGATCAATAAGTCCTATAGCAAATACAAACTATATTTTTTCCTGTTTTGGTTATGCAATATTTCCATTTATTAAAACATTCTATTTCAGTTTTTTCCTAATACTAACTAGAGAAAAAAAATAAGGTTAGAAGGCTGACCAAATTGCCCACATAAAGTGAACCAAAAAACATTTTTTTTGGACATAAAATTTCCCCAAAAAAATTTTTGTAAATAAAAAATCCCCTCCCTCAAACACTTTGTTTACTCATAAATTACAAATATTTGTCCAGTCAAATAAATCCTTTAAGACAAATTTTTAACGCATGTTTGGTTTTCAAAATATTAAGAGAATCTTGTGACAATCTTAGTTTAAAACAAAATCACACTTACCCACCACATGTACAAGATTGTATTGTGGATTGTGTTAAATGTGTGTAATTTTATTAGGGTAATAAAAACCTTAATTACAGGTCAGAAACTGTCATTTATAGAATTCACTAGAAATAAGCTCCCCGGAGGTGGAAGTTGGAGTTGTAAATGGCCCGGGGTTCTTATTTAATACGAGTCACCTTCTTACTCCTCTTAGATAGAATATTATATATATATAATGAACTATATATATAATATATATATATATATATATATATATATATATATATATTAGAGGTGCCCTCAGGTTTTAGGAGGGTATCGTATTCGACTAACTAAAGTCAATACATATTTGTAATTTCAGAAAATGATGAAGTTTGTCTTTATACTACACTTGTTTCAATTTATAAATTGTGATGAACTATACATTACTACCCTTACTATTAACTAGTAGTACAAATTGGCCCGCAACCTAAAACAGTGCAAATGAGATATACTGTTCATATTGGAAAAACCTGGACGGAGGTCCGTATAAATTACATGGTGGTTCTATGAAACATAGAAATTTACAATTTAACTTTATAATTCTTCACTCCTTGATAAAATACTTATATACCACATAGTCAACCCTACTACAACTGACATGTGGAGGGAGTTTTAGTTTCACCCAGAACCAGCAAGCCTTGACAAGATCGTTCAATGTCTTGAACCACCCTGGATAACATCTTGAACAATTCTAATGAACATCAACACTAGAGTAAAGATCATACAGTTGGATCAAAGAAAACAACGTTTACTTAAAATTGGATATTTTGTAGTTTATCATAAAGCTCATTGGCAATAACACAAAAATAAACCACAAATAACACACCCTCGTAGCAATCACAGTCACGCGACGCCTTTAGTGTAGAAGGGTGTCTGCCCCTTTTTCTCAATAAAGCGCATCTCAACCGCAATCAGGTTTTCTCATTATTTAAGATCCAGTCCCCGTACTGCCTATTTGACCTTAATAACTATCGTACAAAACCATCAAAAAGGAACCCGATCACTTCGCAGGTACCGTTTAGCCAGTTTTTTAAGACCGTTTTGTGTTGACTGATGGATCTTGTTGGGACTTCAAGACGTACATAACTATGGTAGTATACAGTTAGCAGATGATTCCTGACGTGGCCACTGTCCACCATGACAACGGCAACATACAGGACTCAGTACGAGTCCATGAACTGTTTTTACACATCCACTGGTAAAACTCCTAAACGTTTTTGTGGAGTGGAAAAAAACCAAGATGGGAACAGTTTTGTGGAGTACCTCCTGGTAGTTTGGATTCAGCCATCTTGATTATCCCGTACACCTTCTCTGTAATAATTTGGTAATGGAAAACTTTACAATGAGGACACTAATGCCACAATTACACTTGAACCACCTTTTATTTGAACACACCTAACGATATTACATAGATATAAACAATGTAAGTACAGATAATAACACGATAAATCGACACTCATTGGTTCTGTTTTTGATCGATTTTAAAAATAAATATAAATAGTAGTCCTCCAATTAGTAGATACAACATTTAAAAATATGGTTCTAGAGTGTAAAAAATTGCTTTTTTATATGTTAGTAGATAATATGAATAATGTAGATTACACTCTGGTCCTGCTTTAATAGTGGCAAAGCTATTACACTATTTACAAGCAGCGTTATTTTAACTTTTTCTAAATATGAAGTTTTCGTCCTGTCAAAACAAATTTATAGTTTTAAATACCCTTTTATATGTAACACATATATCAGTTTCCTTTTTTGTTGGTCTACATTAGTGTTTTCACATTTAAAAAATTATTCATTATACTCGTACTATATGTTAATGTATATGATGTCCTCTGGTAGCTGTGGGATATATTCGTAGTTTTAATTTACGTTGACATTATTATTACGATATACTTTATATTTTGTATTGTTTATTGGTTGTTAATTAATAACTTGTACTTAGAACTACACCAGGGTTTAAATGGCTTTTTAGAAGATGAATATTAAAAAGCTACGCGTGTTTAAGTTAATAATGGCATACGAAATTTCAAAAGAGACTTTTTTAAGATTAAATTATTTGCCTGCCATATTAAATTCTCCTACTTTAATATGCATGTTATTAAATTCCAAATGTTATGTTTTCAGATTTTTAACTTCAGTTTTTTCATACCATGAAAAAATTTAAATAAGGTAGTTAAAAAAAAAGGCTACAGGAGTTTCAAGTTCATGGCTTGGTTTAGACTACCTTTCTTTTTCCGCGTCTCAGCACACGCAGTTGCTTACATCATCATTTGTCCAGCAGCTCGGTCCAATTTTTATCACTCTTTAAATATCAGACAAGGGTGTAAAATGTAATAAATAATTATTATGTCCTTTGTAGACTACAAAAAAATTACTGCAAATACAATGGTATGAAAGGCTTGTAATACTTTTAATTGTGGGTATGATAATATTTATCCGGTTTTTAATTAATTCAATAGATAAAGCAAAGAAATTTAACCTATAGTTTTATTTGCGTGTAAACGTATTACAAGTGTATTAATTTAACGATACGAGGTGAACACAAGAGGTAACAATATCTTTGTAATTCTATAATCCTCACAGCCGTTTTACTCGCGCGTAGCTTTTAATAATTTCATCTTCTAAAAGCATTTTAAAACCCCTGGGTGTAGTTTTAAGTACAAGTATTAATAACAACCAATAACAATACAAATATAAAGTATACGTAATAATAATTTCAACGTAAATTAAAAACTACGAAAAATCTACCACAACTATAGAGAAATCATAATACATACCATATAATACGAGTATAATAATAATATTGTATAATGTGAAACATAATGTAGACCAAAAGAGGAACTGATATATGTAGTACATATAAAAGGGTTATTTTAAACTATAATTTGGGTATTCCTAAATCACTATCTACATTTTTTGTATTAATAATCAATACAAGCCGTTTATAGGCCTTTGCCGGCGTTGCGTGCAAACCTAATAGCTCATTTAATTAAGGCAGCATGAGTTACTATGCCATGTAATGTTAAAATCATCAAATGACTTGTCATGAAAATTTATTTTTAAACTAGGAGGTTTTTCCCGTGGCTTTCGCGACGCTTTTCGTAAGCCCGGTGTATTCGTGCAACTTTCTGGTTCAAAAGTGAATTTATATTTCCAACGATGATGTAGAGTTTGTATTGTAGCCAACGCTTCAAGAAAATCTGTCAAAAGTGTATGTTTATAGCCATTGTCTACGTACAGGTACTTTATTATAAAGTGGTCTAACACTCAAGCTTTAAGTTCAAGCAGAAATGTATTTTGAAGACAAATATACATCAAAGTTTAAGCGCTTTCAACAGTTTTTTGCTAGTTAATATACTTAACTGATCTCGTAACTCACAGTTTATAGTGGTACAGGCGTGTTAAAAACTTTTAACTTTCGCAGTGCCGCCTGGTGGCTGAGATAGCATCAATAGCATAAGCATATAAAACCTTCTCCGTCGAAAAAATACCATATACAAACGAAATGTTCAATAATGATCGGTCAAAATAGTATATACGATTCCTATAAAAAGAAAATATAATACAAACATTTCATTTATCATTCAATTTTCATGAGTGAAATGTACCATCAACCAAAATCGATGCTACCTATATAGTAATAAAACTTTATGCAACAATTTCAATTACTAGCAATTAGTCCCGTTCTCATAAAATATCGTGTTTTGACAGACAAACCCTCATATTAAGGAAAGGTTCAATAACGCAGGCTGTAAATATGCATACAACTTGACCACTAACAAGCAGACCAGAGTGTAAACTACAACTGATCATATTATCTACTAACATAGTAAAAAAGCAATATTTTACACTCTCACAGCCATATTAATAAAACCTTTATCAGTATTTTACTGGCAAGGAGTTTTCATATCTATATCAAAGAAAATGATATCACCCTTAGTGGTGGAAGGGACAGAACACGTTTTACGAAGGCCTCCCATTTCGATGACAAATGGTATCAGCTAATGTCTGCCGACAGCCCTGAGTAGAAGGTATGGGGATGTTAGAATTGGCGTTCAACATCTGTTTGAGGTAACGATATCTTGTTTCTCAGGCAACACAATTTTTTTGATGTCCAGTTTGTTCTGTAATATCAAATTATCAGTATCAGTAATATTCTGCTGATCGTAAATTAATTGAGATAATCAAATGCCATTTATTAAAATTCTAATAAGTACAGGTTGAAGTAACAATTATTTTAGATTATATTGGCTAATAATATGGTGGCTATCAGTGATTTTTTTATTCCATCTGTGAAAATATCTTAAGAGTGAAGCACAACACGATGGTATGTTATCCCCAATGACCCTCCCTCTGAAGAAAAGATAAGATTCTCAAGCAGTGTAAGAGAACATGTTAATCGTCCCTTTTTCACACCTTAACGTAAACATTGACACCCTTTGATTAAATATCCATTTCAGTTTAATAATGGGATTGCTTATCAGAAATTAACACCCCCTGTTGCGGCTTTATACTGATAAAATACCGAAATTAAAATAGCTTATAAAATGTCTTAGTACGTAAGGGTTAAATTCCTAAATAATATAACTATCTACAAAAGCAATAATATAACAGAGAACAGTAGAGAAATCACATCCATAATCTTATTTTACAACTACAGACAACAATAAGGAATCAAAATTATCTCCAAAGTAATCACAGATTTTCAGAGAATAATTGGCTGAGCGTTAGGAAGGCCTATCCTTCCACAGGGTCTGGAAAACATCACTTCATGTAGAGATAGAAAATGGAAAAAGTCATAGAAAAACTCTTAGTCACAGAGGTGACTATTGAGGTTTCTATGAAGCTTCATTTCTACAAAAGAAAAATCGAGTTGTCAGTTTATAGAATACAGCTCAGCGTTAGCAAAAAGTTTCAATTTACTTTTATAACAACAAAAAATCTAAATCACGAGTATAAATAAAATTTGAAAAGAAATTGTATCACTATCATATGGAATTAATAAAACTTCTGACATACAATACAAACTAGCTGTTACCCCACGCAGCTTCGCACTCAATTTTTAGAACCGAAGTCCTTATAAAAAGCAATTAAATGAATGTAATATGATCGGAGTCCTACATCAAGGGCATAACATCAGTTAGATATTTGGGATTAAGTTATCATGGTAAATAGTATCAGAGTTTAACTTAAATTAATTAATATCATGTTGGGCACGTGAAGAAGCAGATTTCTGGTTCTAATTAATTATATAACATAACGTCACAGCTGAATCTGCCTTGTAAATCCCGATCAAGAAAACGACAAATATCGGATCACAGCAGGTCTCGGAAACTTACTTTGGTCAAAAAGCGTATATTTTCCAGTCCCGTTGTCATATATATTCAGGTCTAAGATATTTTCCAGTACCATAGCAGAGTTTTGCCTTGTTTGTTTTCTGACCAAGAAAAAACATATATACTTACATAGGATCCGAGAATGCCTACTTCGGTTAAAAAGTGCCTACTTAAGAATCGTTTATAAAAATTCACTATACCTACTATGTCACAGGTTTGCTTGCCATAATTGTCCTCGATTAAAATACTATAAGTAACGTTCGATTATATAGTCCTCGGAAATCTATTTTGGTCATATCGAAATCGTGTTGGGCATAGTTGAGTTTTGCTAGGACTGAAAAACCTATTATGAACCTAGAGGGGAGAATCTTCCTACCTACTTCTTATATACTTTCCGGTAATAAGGGGGGGAAAATCCTTATTAAGGTTATGCAACATTCCAAAAATAATCGTGTATTAAAGTTTTTGCGTTACACTTGATTTTTTGGACTGGTAGCCAGGGAAAGGAATGAATCGTTTAAGGTATGTTAGTATTCATTTCTCTCGTTTTTTCCGTAAAGCCACTGTTAAATGTAATATCATAATTTGTCAAAGAGACAGCCCCACCAGTTTAAAGTAACTTATGTGAAAACATTCATAACTTTGTTCATTAAGGTTAGTTTTTATAACAGTATTTAATGCATTAAGATGATTTTAATTCGTCACTGACGTAAAAAAAGATCTGAAGTAAAATTTATATATTAATGTTTCATTTACTATCTGCCAATTACACTACATACCGATCAAGCACTGTTTACTTATTATTGAAAAAATTTAAATGTAATTCAGATGGTTCAGAAAGTTTTGTTCGAATTAATAGCCTATCAACGAGCGGTTTTTAGTGCCAGTTTGATTTTGAATTATGAAAACCTATATTATACCGTTTTCGTTCATATCATAACATTCTGAATAGTAAACAAACTAATTTTTCAATTTGAATTTCGACTTTATTTGATAGAAATGAATGTGTTATGGGTGGTGAAAGCACTCCTTAAATGTTAATTCAGACCAAACGCTAAACCTATTCAAAATTTTTGCAACAATCCGTATAGAGCAGTTTCAGCGTGATATCGAGGACGAGAACAGCCTCCAAACATCCAAATATCCAAACATTCAAACATTCGCCATTTATAATATTATAGTGGGATAAAGCATAGATTTTAGAAATTAAATGAAGCTATAAAAACTATAAAATTCGTTATCCTTTGAAGCGTCACGCGGTAGTTGTCCTTTCCCACTCTAGTAAAGTAGTAGAAACATTGAAAAAATATTAAATAATTGACTTCACAAAATTTTCATTCTTGTCTTCGATACTATACTTCCGCAATTTTTTTTTTTAACAAACCAAAACTTATTATATGACGTTGTTTCTCCTTTCCAAAGCAGGATTATATGTAATTTTTAATTGGGTTTAATGGGGGTTTATATAGCATATATATTCCTGGTAAGTACAAACTAAATATAACACTAATTCTATGTACTAGCTAATAAGTTTGCTAGTAATAGTACAGAAAAATGTTTCTATCAAATTCTTGTGAATAATCGTTTCAAAACAGTACAACCATTATAATTGAAGCCTAAATATAGCTCTCGACAAAAGAAAATAACAGCCCCGTGAAATGCTGGGATAGCAAGTTATAACAGTCAAGTCTGCCTCGTTGAGAAAACAGTTTTTTTCCTTGTCCCAAAATGAGACAATCAGGCGGAAGAAATTTGGAGCAGAAAATGAGACCGAAAAAGTAGTTGCTCCGTAACAAAGTTTGGCCGAGTCCGCCATTGTTAGTGGTTTACATGTCCCTGAGCATGAGTTGGCAGAAAAATGTTTGGGAAACGAAAAACTCTATAACTTTTGCCGTATCGGACTGATCGTAGACTTGGGATGACGTTATGATATTTATTTTAATAAACGAACTTTATAACGTATTAAACTAGTTCTCAGCTGTATGACACTCAATATAGAAAATGGATTTCACTAATAGTTTCAACACGAATATGAGAACATTTAAAAAATATAACGTTATAATGCTCACAAACAAAAGGCTTACGAGTCTGAAAGTCTGTAGACATTCCCTGAATGCAATAATAAAATAAAGACTCTGATTGAGGGCATATTTTCCATGTAAACGGAATTAAACTAAACTTGTAAATCATCAAAAATATACATACTGAATTTCACTCATAAAAAATAAAAGTAAACTAAACCTCTTGAAAAAAGTTAGAAGTTAGTTAGATCCCTATGTGACTAAAGAATCCCCAGAGGGTTCACTTATGGCTGGTTTATATACCTTACAGTTGAAGCAAATACTGGGTACGTGCCAAAAACTGATGTTGACCCCTACATACTGGGCAACATTATGCATGTCCAGGAGTCGGCAAAATCTACTAAACAGCAAAAGTGCGAGATTCTGGGGCGCAAAGGGTAATTCTATTGGTTTACTGCGTGAGATGACTGTTGGGAGTTAGCAGAGTTCGTTCCCTAGAGAGTCAAAAGTTCCTGTCAGCCTAGACAATAGGTGTGCCACCTCCCCGCCTACGTTGATTGGAGAGGCCTGGTACAGAGCTGGCTTACCCTTCTTCCAATGGGACTACGAGTTGAGATTTGGTGCCCTAAATGTTTCTTTATGAATCTTTACAGGACGCGGCTCCCAACCTTCAACCTTTACCATCCTGAATATCCTGTCACATCTGGAGCGCGGGAGGTCCTTAAGTGAAGACCATGTACAGTTGCAGAAGTACAACATATCTGACTAAGCTAGAACATTGAGGGAAAGAACAGTAGTTTTCTACTTATTTTAATAAAACATGTATAAAATAATTAAGATGTTTGATAATTACGCAGAATGATGAGGAGTAGGATTCAAAAAATTGTAACAAAAACCGCCCCATCTTGCAACGTTATTTTCGAAAACTGAAATTTGGAAAGACTGGGTCCGTCCTAAATGAATAAACGAGGTCGTGAAACGTTGATTGGGAAGGTAGGGCATAAACGATATTAACACCAAAACACCCGTGCCGGTTCGTAGAGGGTACCGGGCAGCCAGCTTTGATTTTGTAACTAAACTAACACGACCACAGAAAACGCCAAGATGTCCCTTCGCCCTATCGAAGTCAGAAGAGAAGACAACAATAAACCTAATTCCAGAATAAATAAGAAAACCTGATAAATACTAGAACAAATTCAAAAAGGCCAGAAAGACCGACAGAAAACAACAATAAAGAGAAACAACCATCCTGGTAAAAACAGATGGCTCGAACCCAGCAGTAAGGAAAACAGCCTCCCCCTCACAGCTCTATCCCCGCCCGTCCCCGGTCCGACCAAAGACCACACAACAAAATAAGAGTGGCAAACGCACGCCACAATCCTCCCCCTCTACCCCGGGAAGAGAAAAGAAAAAAACTCAAAAGGATAAGGTAGGAAGACAAGGACGGAAAGATTAGAGACTACAACTGGTACTGCTGTCGTTAGCAAAACAGCTAGAAAATAGCTCTAGTATGGATATCCTGCACGCTCGCGAGGCGGCTCCAAAAGCGTAACGGCTAGAATCCATTTCCCACTGACCACACTACTCAAGATTAAATCTTTTTAGTTTAAAGAGGCTTGAGGAAAAGCCTAGTAGTAGTAAAAAAAACTTGAACAAAATTAACTACTTTCTGTGGTAGCTACCAATAAATAAAGGTCTGAAGTGTTGACACAAGGATGGGTTTTTTCGTTTGTTTCTACATCACTAATACGCTTGGTGGTCAAAAGGCTACAAGAGGGTGTTTCCAGTAAGGTTGGGAAGGAAATTAAATAAGTGTACACTTATTAGCCAAAGCTTATTAGCCAAAGCACTTCCTAAAGTCTCCACCCTCCGGGTATCTCCACCCCGGAACCCAAGGGCCACTTAAGCACCCGAATGGAAACCCCGAAGGGCTGGCGGAACTCCTTGGACCGCCGGGAGAGTATTACTCCCAGACATAAGGGGTCTGTATTTTTTTTCTTCAAAGATGGGAGGAACAGAAGGGATGAAGAGACCATTCCAAAGCGAAAGTTAAAAATATGAGAAAATTACACCCATCATAATATCAACAGCCCCAAGTTCGTGTTGTAAAGGCTAATTAGGTAAAAACCTGGTACTGGCAAAATTTAGCAAAAGTGGGCCAGTACTCTCCTCCCCTACGGGACGGCTGAGAAAAAAAAATTGGTGGCCAGGGGGAAAAGACAAAATAAAGTTTTATTTTTCCATATAGTTTTTTAAATTTAGAGACTTGGAGCAAATAAAATTCAGGCTCTTAAAAGGCGTGAAAGAAAAACTGTAGAGCTACGGGAAGAGCTTAACGGAGTAAGGAAATCATTTGGTCGTGGTAAAGTGGTTTAATTAGGAAACTATAAAAACAAAAAAAAAAACAACTAGTTTCTAAGTGTTGGCCAGGAAAGGCAAAAAAAACCCTGAAACCTACGGAAAAGAGACCCAAAAAAAAACTAACTGGGCCAAAACCCAACAAAATTAGGTTAACAATCAATAAACCTCTAAAACAATAACAATAAAAAAGCCTTCAAAAGGATAACAGTAACAACAGTAAAAAAAAAAACACTTCCAATATAAACACTAAACAGCAAATAAATAAGATAGTGCTGGAACATTTAGCAGCTTCAGAGACAAAATTATAAAGTAACAACAAAACAACTAACTACAAAAATATATAGACAAACTACAATCTTCAACAATATTTTCAACAATAAAAACTAAACCTATCCATCGCTGCTAACTTAGCTGATAACAAAGAATTCCACCTAATGCCAAAAGACTGACCCTACTAAGCAAGAGAAAGACAAAGAAAAGGAAAAGGGAAAGAAAATGTAAGCTTGTGTTGTAAAATGTAATGGGTTGGCCGAACCAAGGATAGCAGGCTGCGCGACTGCATTAGGGAATGTTAAAAATAAATAAACATAAAATTCACTCCCAATGTACAGCCAGAAAAATTGCCGAAGCAAAAAAATTCTCTAAACAGCCAATGCTAATCCTGATCCCCCCGTGTATATGTACTGTAAAAGAAGAGGAGTAAAAGTATCAGAGTGTTAATGTGGTGTAAGGAAGAGAAGAAGAAGAAGAAGGAGGAGGGAAAAAACTAAAACTAACATCACTATGTCCTAAACCATCCCTATAAACGTCCCGGCAGCGGTGCTTTGGTCTTAGATAGGCCCAAAATATTTTTTTAGGTGGGAAACATGGGCCGACCTAATAAGTTTCCTGACTTGGGGACACCTCAATGTCACGGTGACTGGAGAGGTAAAATCATGAATAACCAGAGGGCGTGACCACAGAGGTTGCAGTTTGGCTGAAATTTGATTAGCCGCATTACTCAAATTTACTCGTCGAAACATTGCCAAATCACCGATACGAAAATTAACTGGTAAACGACCTTGGTTGTACTGCCGAGCAACTTTTCGGTGTGCAACCTCCAACCGATCCAAGGCTGAGACCATTCCTCTGCATGTCTCTGGAATCTTGTGTTTGGAGGAGATCATCCAAATTCCAATTGTTTTCCAGGGGAGAAGTAATTTTGTAGCCAAGGAAAATTTCAGCAGGAGAGGTGCCAATTGACTCATGCTTAGCCGAATTAAAAGCGACTTGGAATAAATGGAGATTAGTGTCCCAGTCAGTATGATTTTGAGAATGGAAAATTCTCAAGGCAACGCCGAGGTTTTTATTAACTCTTTCAGCAATTGACGGCTGTCGGATAATATGGCGAGGTCATAACGTGTTTGATACCAAGTTCCAGACACATGTTACGAACTGTTGGATTTGAAAACAACCACCACGGTCGGTGACGAGTTGTGAGGGGAAGCCAAAATACGCGAACAAGCCCTTATGCAAAAGATTCACCGTAGTAGGAGCGGTAGCATTTTTAGCAGGCAAAATCACTGTATATTTTGAAAAGGCGTCAACGATTGTAAGAAGCCATTTGTGGCCTTTTTTTTGTTCTAGGAAGAGGTCCCACGTAATCAACAAACACCGTTGAAAAGGCCTGGTTGCTAATTGAGAAGCCAAAGGGCCTACCTTAGTATTTTGAGCCTGTTTGCATCTCTGACAGAAAGGACAAGCCTTTACCCTCTCTTGGATAGCCTGCTTCAGGTCGGTAGAAAAGAAAATTTGATAATCCGATCCAAGTTTTCTTGAAATCCCAGATGAGCTCGAGAGGTGAACTCATGGTAAACTTTAAAACAATAGGTCGTAGAGTTTGCTAGTACCACTACTCTAGGTTTGGATGATTAGGCAATTGGTGAACTAAAATGCCTTGAATTACAGAATAATTTGATTGGATTAGTACCCTTCAAAAGATTTCACAATATTGCGAATTTGAGCAATCTTGCTCTTGGTGGCTTTGATGTCTTTGAAAGGCTTCCGGTACAGAAAAAAGAATAAAAGCCTGTGTGTGGTCGGTTTTATTTTGAATAGTAGAACTCTGTGATGATTCGGTTTGGGGCTCAAATAAAACGCGAGAGGCAGTCGGCCACAACATTGTCTTTGCCCCTAACATGCTTGACAGTAAATTGAAAGGCATTGATGAGAGTGGTCCAACGTGCTATTTTTCCTACCTGGCCGAGGATTGTTAAGTAAACCATGAGAGTGAGGAATTGGTCAGTCTCAAGGCGTGAAGGAACGATGCTCTAAATATTGTCTAAATTTTGTAAAGGCAAAGACTACTGCCAAAGCTTCTAAATGGAAAGTTGAATAGTTCCTTCGTGTACATTTAAAGGGACGGCTCGCAAAAGCTATAGGGTATATTTGGGCCCTGGATTTCCTGAGACAGCATGCACCTACAGCAGTACTGAAGCATCAGTTGACAGAATAAACGGGGCATCAAAATTGGTAAGCGTAGGACCGGGAGCAGAGACTAAAGACCGTTTAAGTTTGTGAAAGCATTCTGTTGCTTCCTCACCCATATGAAATTTACATCCTTTCTCTTTAACCTATTCAACGGCTCACAGATTGACGCGAAATTGGGAATAAATTTAGATAAAAGGCACCATTCCAAGAAACCTGCTAAGCTGCTTAGTATTTTTGGGTTGAGGGTAGTTGTCGATAGGGCGAGTTCTATTTGGGTTGATGGTAACTTTCCCATCTTCGAAGACGTGGCCTAGAAATTTTTTTATGAGAGGCAATGACCTTTTTTTCTTTTCTGGGTTAACTGTTAACCCTGCCCTACTAAGTCGGTCAGGAATAAATCGAGAGTCTTTGGTGATCTTCCAGATTTTCGAAAAAATAACAAGGTCGTCGAAATAGCAGAACAAGAAATCAAATTTCACATCACCAAAGATTTTATTTATCAAACTGAGTCAGTATCATGCTACCACTAGCTAGACCAAAAGGGAGGTAATTGTATTCCACTTGGCCAGTGCTTGTGACAAATGAAGTGTACTTTGGAAGCCTCATTCAAGTGGTTTGGTTGTAAGCGGACACCAAGTCTAACATAGAAAAGATCTTAGCCTTGCCTAGAAATTGAAAGAAGGACTCTACCGTAGGCATCGGAGTTGAATCGAGCTCAAGACATTGTTTAAGGCGCGGAAGTCAACCACCAGGCGTGAAGAACCTCCCTTTTTAGGTACTAAAAATGCTGGACTGGAGTAAGGGAAGGTTGAAGGTCTAATAACGCCTTTCTCCAGAAGGCTTCGATATGCTCACGAAATAAAGCCATTTTCGGGGGAGCAATAAGATACGGACGGCACCTGAACGGCTTGTCTGACTTGACAGTGATAGAATAAGTCAAAAGTTAGTTTTACCCAGCTGTTTGGTCACAGTTTCGGGGAAAACACCGCAGAATATTTTTAAATGTCTGAACTTGGGAAATTATCAAGCCTCTCCTCCAAAGATAGGTCCAAACTAACATCCTCTGCCTGTTCATCCTCTTGGTTTTCGGCTATAACTAGTGAAGTGTCAAAGGAAAAGACACCTGGCGTTGAGCCGCATTAATGTCATTTCAGAGGCCTGAATGAAGTCGAGTCCAATCAAAACAGGAACCGGTAAGTTGTTAGTAACAAGAAATGGGAAAGTCCAGAGATAAACAAGCTAATTTGAATTGAATATGGGCCAAAAATTGAAAGGAGGACATCTGAACCATTTGCAGCTGTAGCCGTCAATGAAGTTTCTTCAACTTTCTTCACGACACCCTTGATTTAGAGAGAGTATCAAATACGCTTTTAGCTACGATAGATCTGGTAGAACCAGTATCAATCACAGCAGAAGAACTTAATGTTAGAAAAAGCAATAGGAATTTTAGGGGTTTGACCTTGGGCAAAGCGGAGTAAAGGATTAATGGGCCTAGTCTTCTTGGGAATGCCGGCCCTTTCAGCGAATTCCCCTTTTGAGTTTAAATTAACCGCAGATTAGCGGAACTATAATTATGGTTTTGATTATTCCTATTATAGGAAAACCTCCGTTCCTGGTTTGGCTACTATTGTTCCTGGTAGCATATTATCTTGCAATTGATTAGAATTACAAACTTGGGGGTTTTAGCCGCTGATTGAAAGCATTATCATAGCCATTTGCCTTATTGGCCCTGCCTAGAATTATTGGTTGAGAATGAAAGTTCTGGTAAGGTCTACTATTATTGTAAGGCCCGCTTCCTTGCCTTTGGTTACCTCCAAATGAATGGTTTGGATAAAATGTGCTATATGGGTTCTCTTAGCGGCGTCTCGGTCGAAGTTTGTACCCGAACCAAGGTAAAAATGTTCTGTTATTATAAAGATTATTTTGGAAAAGATGTCCAGCGTATTGTAAATTAGTATTATCATAAGTGACATTTTTATTAGAATCTATTGCAGCTTCCTGAGATTCAGAATTGCCATACCCTAACGGAGCTTGAAACAGTGTTGACCGTCAAACTCTCAATCATGGAAACATGTTTTTCAGTTGTTGTACTGTGGTAGGGGGTTGAAGACCTGCAAAAGCTGCCCTAGTTGAGGGTTGAGACCGGTAAAAATAGTTGTAAAAATCTCGCCATCACTTATTTCTGGTCCAAGAATTTGGAAAATGCTAACAATGTCAGTAAGATAATCAGCATAAGGTTCTGACAGTCGTTGTTGTCTATACATGAGTTTAGACTGAATGTCTCTAATGGCCCTAGATGAGAAAAGGTAAACCTAATTGTCTGCAGAGCATTCGGCCAGGTAGAGTCAGCACTCACGGACCCATCCACACATCACGAAGTCTGCCTTCAGTGCGTGCCACAGCGTTTAATAGAATAGTTTTATCTGAACCTAAAATTTAACTCTACTATTTTTTGGATTTTTAAGAGAAATTCTGTTAGCTGAATAAATCTGTACCAGAAGTAATGGGTACCTCTCTAAGCATATCCCGCAAAATGTTAGGGAATGAGACATCGTCCCTGTTATAGGCCTATTTTGGGTTCAATTTCTTGGGTACCGTTTAGCATCGCTTCGATGCTTTAAGGTATTGTAGCAGCTCTTCACAAACCACCAAGACCACCGGCAATACAGGGGGCAACAGTAAAGTTCCTATTGTCCTGTTTTAAAGTGGGATTCCACTAAATCTCCGTTCGGGCCCCTTTTGGTTCATCCGCAGATTCCCCAAGTCATCACGACCCTTCGCTGACCGAGCCACAAATTCATTAGCTCCCAGCATGGCTAAGCTTATCTTGGGTTTAATTCCCATAGCCTGCATTGTTCGCGGGCTTCCCAATAGTCAACTTTTTAATCCAAGACACAGTCTTTGGAACATTTTTAAAGAAGAACTTCATCCTAAAAGGTTCAATAATCAAAATAAAAAAAACCAAATCACAACAAACAAGAAACAATAAAAATCAAAAACTTAGAGCGTGGAAGATATTCCACACAAACAGAGGCAGTAAAAAAAAAATTCAGAAAAAAACATTAGGGCAATTTTATGTGGTGTTGGAAAAAGTACAAGTTGTAAAAAAAACATTATAAATTTATTAGTTTACAAATAAATAAAAGCAAAAGTACTTGCCTTATTTTTACCATAACCAACTTCCCGATACTAAAGGGAGGCAGAAAAAAAATAAAAAATTTGGTTTTTCAGAGCAAAAAAAAGCGGTTGCCATGTGGGGGAACCAATTTGTTTCCTTCAAAGGTTGAGAAAGTTCAAATATTCAAAAAAAACAACAAACCCTTTCAAAACCTAAAAGAATAAGAGGGGGGAAAAACAAAGTAAACAAAAATTAATCAAAACAAAGCAACGTACCGTAGAAGAGCAAAAAAAAATATATATGGGAGCGATCGTAAAGTGCGCTCCGGTAATACTACTAAAGTTAAAATCCCAAGTGAATAAGACACAAGCCCAAATAGTAAACTTCCTTTTAAACTGTAAAAAGTTAGAACCCCCCCAAAAAAAAAATCTTTTGAGGCCAAGAATCCAAAAAAAAAAAAAAAAAAACCCCATGAAAAATTAAAAATTAGAAATTAAAGAAAAAGGAAAAAAAAAATTATTTAACCACTTAAGGCTTAAATAGGCTAAACGAAATTTAGGTAATTAAACACCCGAACTGAATAACAAGGACAATCAATCAATCCAAAAGTCCAAGGGTTTGGTTATTAAAAAAGTGAACCCTCAAGGTGAAACTATATTTTTTAAAAAGTTTGTAAAAGAAGGATGTTTCAACATTTTGGAAAGAAAGTTTAGTTTTGTAATTAATTAAATCATTATAAGTATGTCACACGTCAAATCCAACCCCAAGCTCAACTTCAAAAAAATTACAAAACAAGCCAGGGCCTATGTTATTTCGTCTGTTGAAACTAAAGGTTACTCCATATTAACTTTAATGTTTTTAATTTAAACAGGCATAGTCAAAAGAATCAAAGGGCTTTTAAAAGGGTAAGCAGATTTGGCAGCGGAGGTGCGGGGCCCCCATAACCCAGAGGTCCGTGGATCGTAAAAACCCCTTGCTACCAATATGCGACTTATTGAAAACTGAATTTGGAAAGACTGGGGGCCTAAATAATAAAAGGTGTGAAACGTTATTGAAGGTAGGCATACGATATTAAACCAAAACACCGTGCCGGTTTAGGGGAGGGGCAGCCAGCTTTGAATTTTTAACTCCGACCACAGAAAACTCCAAGATGTCCTTGCCTATCGAAGTCAGAAAGGAAGAGCAAAGAAACCTAATTCCAGATAATAGAAAAACCTGAAAAAAACTAGAACCAATCAAAAACCGAAAGCCCGAAAAACTAGAAAAGAAAAACCATTTAAAACAGATGGCTCGCCAGTGTAAGGAAACAGCTCCCGGTCCGTCCCAAAGACCAAAAAATAAAGTGGCAAAAAAAAATTTATACATAAAAAAATGTTGCGAATGAATAGTTATTGAAACAAAAAAAAGCAACATTAAGTTTTTGTTAAATACATAATTCCAATTAGAAAAAAAAAGTTATAACTTTTTTTATTAATTTAGGAGTTCCCGAAAAATACATATTTATTGATGATTTTTACCTCAACGTATATCAATATTTTATGAATTTTGATAACAGTTCAGAATGAAGTTAGTACAAAATAAATAATAAAAAGACGCAATAAATCGCTATGCCCATTTCTCCATGGCATGACCGAATTTTAATTACCCCCGCCGAAGTTGGGTAACTTCCTTGAACTGGAAAATACTAATTGTTTCAGTTAATAGAAAAGCATAATAATTGTGACTTAGGTCTTGATTGTTAGCGATGAAAATTAAATAAAACAATATTAAGAATTTGGATTTAAGGATGATTATAAATACAATTAATAGCTTTTACCAAATGACTCATCATTTAATACAAATGATTCTCCAGGAAAATAAATATTAAGGAATATTTTAGTTTTTAAGGGTGAACAAAACTAAAGGCTCTCTCGAGAGTTTTCTATAGTAAAAAAAAGTAAAAAGTTCATATTAAAACCCTATGCCCAAACGTTCGTTAGCGATTACGCCTGCGAAAGATTTCGCCCGGATTTAAGAACCCTGGTGAAGTCGGCCATATAAAAAGGTAAAGGTGTTACAAAGATAAAATACGATCGTTTTTTATTTTTTATATCTGAAAAATTTATTAAATTCGTCCCCGAGCTGTAAAGCATACTTTCAGAGATAAATTTTTCGTAAAACAAAGAATTGGTGCAAAGAAATAACACTTTTTGTTTTTACTAAGATTCTTCCAAAATGTTAAATAAAGTCTTTTTTTCTTAAACAGATTTGTAAAAATTTAATTTGAAAAGATTAGGAATTACTTAGAAAAAAAATTAATAAATATTGAAATTTACTTTATTTAAAAAAAAAAAGGACGCACAAAAATGATTTTTATCTGATAAAATATTAACAAATTTGTTTTGGGGTGAGTAACCCTATATTTATTCAACATTTTTATGTCATATTTTTTTGCAAAGGTTGGCAATATCAGTGATAAAACAATTAATTCATGAAGTAATATTTTGAATAACCTTTATGGAGGTTTTGTATTGTGGGTGTAAGATTGTTTTTGTAGACCTTGATTATTTGGAAATATTTTATACAAGTGTTAAAATATTTTATTAAATATTTATTTTTAAATTTTTACTAAAAATTTTTTATAAAAAGTGTAGTAATTTTAGTAAAAATGGAGATAATGTAAATGGTATGATTCGTTTGAAGAGTATCGGACATGTATGTTTCGGCAAAGTTAACAAAATGGTTTAGCGCGTTCAGGAATTCGTGATACTTTATCGAAAAAACATTTGAAGTGTGGAGAACGACTTAAAAATGGTAGTTTAAACCGAAGCGAATAGTAGGTCGAACGTAGCGCAAGGAATTAATAATGAACAAGCAATAATAAATGCTGTAGAATTATACCAACCACAAGACCAGACGATTATCACGTCATTAAAAAAATATTTGCCAGTCAAGCGTTGGCGGACACTTCATGAACCAGTTGTACCCACCATTAACACTGTTCAAGACTTATTACCGCAAGATCTTAATAAACGGAAGATGTTCTGCCGCGGTTAAGAAAAAATTGTTTACGACATCAGTATTTTCTTCGGGCGTTTTTCGTCGTTTACTGATGAATCCTGTTTTTATTAGAAAAGGAATTGTAAATTTTCGTGAATACCCATACTTGGGCGTACGACAACCCACATGAAACTGCGACGAGGCATTTTCAACATACATTTTCAGTCAATGTATGGCTTGGTGTTTCTGGGTGATTAATTGATTGTTCCATTTTTCCTTCCCTAAGCGACTTAATGGAGTAGCGAACTTAAATTTTTTAAGAACAAAACCGCCGACCCTCCTTGGAAGATATTTCCTGTTCAAAACAAATAAATGCATGTTTATTCTGCGACGGAGCACCTCCAACATTTTTCTAATGATGTGAAAAAACTATTTAAATGATTCATACGTAGACAATGATTGGTCGAAAAATGGACCAGTAAATATGGCCACCGACGATCTCCTGAGCCTCACGCCAGCAGATAACCCCAGCAACTTATTATCTTATGGGGTTGATGAAGTCAATTGTTTTATTCAAAACGGATTAACACCATAGAGGAGTTACGTAAATTGCATGTCAGTAGGCGGCAGAACTATCAAGAATGCTCAAAACGTTTATGAAACGCGCTTGAAAAAGAGTGGAATTTCGTCTGCGAAAAACGTGCATTGCTAACAATGAACGCGAGGAAACTTTTGAGCAACTATTAGAGGTGATTATTACAGTATTTATAAAGGTAAATTCTTTTTATGTAAATGTTCAGTCTAACTAAATGATCAGCTGTTACTCACCACCTAAACATTAGTTAATATTTTATGCTAGAAAAGAATATGCAATTTTTGTGCGTCTGTTTAATTTTTAAATAAAGCTAAATTTTCATACCTATTCATTAATTTTTTTTTCCTAAGTAATTCACATGAATCTTTTCAGAATTAAATGTTTCTACGAAATGCTGTTTTTAAGAAAAAAAATGACCTTAATATTAACATTTATGGAAGTAAAACTTACGTTAAAACACAAAAATGTGTTATTTTCTTTGCACCATTCTTGTGTTTAACGAAAGATATCTCTGAAAGTATGGAGCATTAACAGCTCTGAGGTGGACGAATTTTAATAAATTTGTCAGTTGATTAAAAAACATATAAAACAAATCGTATTTGTATCTTCTTTGTAACGACCTTTACCATTTTTATACGGCCTGATTTCACCAAGGGTTCCTGAATTCCGGGCGAAATCTTTTTCGCTAGGCGTAACGCGCTAACGAAGCTTTCCGCATATGGTTATTATGGAACTTTTTTTACTTTTTTTTAGCTATAGAATAAGCTCCGGAGATTTGCCATTTAATTTTGAATCACCCTGTACAACTAATATTTTTAGATATTAAAAATGCCAGTTAATTTGGGGCATCAATCCTTTTTTGATCTTACCTCTGAAGTAAACAATTTAACGTTAAAATTTTGGGTAAATTTGGTGCTAACCTTCGGTTTCGCACGATTTACCCACAATAATAGAGGAGTTATAGGAAATGATTTTAAAATGGCATTTCAAGCTTATTGCGATTTAAAGCTTGTGTATTTCGTTCTTGAATATCGTGCGGACATACAGTATACAGGAAACATTTTATCCAGTCCCTTGAATGGGGAAGTTTCACTAATGCCAGCAAACCAGTAAAAGTATATTATATATTTTCAAAACATATATTTTCAGTTGGTTTGGAGGGTTTAAAAATTAGGTTATGACACCATGAACTGA
>NW_025782685.1:0-34189 GCF_021130785.1 Homalodisca vitripennis
ATTAAGGCTGGAAAATATTCGAGTTACATTGCCGCTGAAACCCGATTCGACGGGAATCATCTGAACAACGAAAATTGAGGTTGGAAACTAATCGAATACGTACTACCATCAGGGCCCGTTTTCGTCTGAGACAAAAGAACTGGAATCAACGGGAAAGAAGTCGTGCGCGTGACAAATATCATTACTGGATGATAAGCAAACGGTCTCGTACTCAAGACGAATCCGTTGCACTCATTGTTGATTTTGTAAATTTTCCTTGCTGCATTCTATTTATGATAGTTAATAATGATTACCAGGTCTGTCATTTCCAAGTGTCGGTCCATTGGAAAAAAATGGATAACAAATTTGTAAATGTATTTGTGGCCGTCCCTTTAAATGTTAGAAGGAATGAATACATCCCATGGAATGTAGCTGCGCCAATGGAAAAGTGTATTACTTGCCCAGGACATTCAAAACACTAATCCCCACCCCTACCACTGTGCGTCCACATCCACCACCTCGAACCACTGACTCAACGTGTATTGTAGTCACGGTGTTTACACGATGAATCGAACAGCCGACTATTTCTTCGGAAAAATATTCGCAAAATACCAATTCATGGTTTTCAATATGGACAATCGTTCGGTGCAAACTAACATTGGTGGGGTCGTGCCCGTGAAAATCTACATGCCCAACATTTAGGAGTGCATAGGGCAAAAATTTATCATCGGTGGCCGTGAGATCGCTCGGGCCTACCATTGATCCGGGACGCAGATTCACAACTAGTATTTCCTTCAAATTTATTTCATGGCCTAAACTCAGTTCATTGACTTACAAATTCTACGAACTAAACAGAATTTTGTTTCATTAACAATGCAGGACACCTGAAACGAGAAATTCGTGGCCATGCGTGTAACAAGCCTTTTTTCGATCAAAACACAATGAATTAGCTTCAGTCTGTTTTAAAAACACCACGCCCCCATTCAACAAATGCCAGGCCTGATGACTCACGCAGTTGGTAATTCGTCGCAGCAGAATTATAAAGCAATAGAAGATTAATTAAAAAGAGACCCGTTTGGCCAATACGGGGGAGAAAGAACAATTTAATAGCCACCACACAGTTTGGTTTTGACCAGTGTGCCGGATTCGCTTGGTATAGTTTGTCGGCGAAAAGAATTCGGAATTTCAACCAGCAGCGAGACACTTTAATTTCTTCATCGCAGAAGTGGTGACGTTCAACGAGTCTCCGAAACTCATCGTTCATACGACGGAGTACAGTATCCGAATTCTGTTTTGGCAGAGGAGAAGATGGATATCATTTAAACATCAAAATGAGAAATCCACAAACAGACGAGGAAACGAATAAGAAAGTCAGTTGCTATGAATTATTTATTCGTATCGATTGATGATTCGTCAAGACGCTGAGAACCACATACTAAAATGTCGACAATTGTTCCATCAATACATTGTCGACATGTACGCGAAGATTGAAACCGAACGACTCTTATATATTCGATTGAATCAAACCAAGTTGCGGTCTGAAGAGTACATCCATTTACGTGACGCATCGTTATATGATGGTAACTGTAATGTATGCCGGGTCGACACTGTACTCTCTATGGGTCGGGAAGAATAATTAAACTACACATTTAGAGTAACATTGCTCTAGGACCGCTCGTAAAGGAACGGACGGGACGCGGAGGTTACATGACGGTGTCTGGTGGTGGACTCTGGGTGGACTGCTGGCTGGGCCAGCTTGGACCGTTGGTTGTAGGGTAGTGGCGTGATGTGACGTCACAGAGAGAGCAGCCTATGAGCATTTCTTTATTTCTTTTAGTACCACATCGTATGGTTACATCGCCTGACAATACATACTGCCAACATCACTGGTGCAGACATTAAATATCACTAGGGATACCTACCAACTTAGTACTTCTCACACTAAATACACTACAATCCTCCCCCTTAAATACATAAGTCCCCTACAATTTTAGAAATTTATCAATTACAATTTGTTTTACAATTCTCCAATTTTAAATCAATTACAATGAATAAGAAAATTGACATTATACTCTTTTATTTTTGTAGGTATAGATTATAGAGAACAAAATACAAACTCAATATAATCATTTAACACAAATCACAAACACTTCAATCAAAACCAATAAATCAGAATATAGCAATTAATAACACATTGAATGAACACAATTAACAAATCGATAATAATAATGCTTAAACAATATTAATTATATACAAGTCACAATTGGGTTGTATTTACAAGTCCATTTTGACTAAAGGTTTACGATCCCTTAGTGGGTATCGTCTAACAGGTGTCATTTGTTTGGTGTGAAACGCTGGAACTGTTATTGTTTACATTTGTACGTGGGCTGGGGCTTTGCCCCTGAGCGTTTCTGTTATTGTTTATGGTTTTGCGGAGAGGGGGGCAAGGTCGTTGCTATAAAGTACTGGCGACCTTTGCGCTCGCTCTGTCCCGCGACTGTATATCGATCGTTTCCTGCGTGTGCTCTGTTGCCACGCTTGCGTCTGGGAGTCTAGGCATTGTTGTCAACTCAGACATTTCCGGACTACACTGTAAACCTACCAACTGGTCGATATGTCGTTTCCACCTCATGCCCGTATTCAGTTAACTAAATACGTGACTGGTCCTAATCGTGAAACTACCACACCTGGTATCACTTATTTCTACCTCTGTAATCTCTGGCTATGATTGGTTGTCCAATAGCTAACTGTCTAGTTTTACTACCCCTATAGTACAATCGTTGTTTTTCTTGATTATCTGACATTATTGCTTTACACATTTGGGCGAATTAAATCTAACCTAGACTTTAGCGATCTGCCCAACATTAATTGAGCTGGCGATAGATTGGTAGTAGAATGCACTGTATTTCTATAAGTGAACAGGAAGTTACTCAAAGCTAATTCTAAATCCTTGGAATTATGAAGAGCTGTTTTCAATTTATTTTTTAATAGTTCTGACTGACCGTTTCTGCCAAACCATTGGTTTCTGGGTGGTATGGTGGTGAAAACGTGTGTTTGATACCATTTGACATCAAAAATTCTTTTAAACTCTTGACTGGTTAAAAGGTGGTCCGTTGTCGGAACACTATGTGGTCTACAATACCATACCTACTAAATAATTCCCTTAATTTCACAATCGTGTGAACAGCTGCCGTTGAAGCAACGGGCAACACCTCTGGCCACTTAGAGTACGCATCTTTTACCACCAAAATAACTTGGACTGAAAAGGTCCAAAAAAATCATATGAATTCGAGACCAAACTCGTTCCGGAACATTCCAATGATGCAGGAAAGCCTTGGGCGGTTTTGCTCGTTCCTCCAAACAGGCTGCACAGCTGTTAGCTAGTTGTTCTATGTCCCGGTCGATATTAGGCCACCATACATATGCACGGGCTAATGCCTTCATGCGAACAATACCTATGTTGTGAAGTATGCAATTCCGTTTCAGAATGTTTATTCTGAACCTTTTAGGTATTACCACCCTGTACCACCCACATTAGGATTCCTTGCTCCAAGGTTAATTCCGACTGTCTAATTTCAAATGGCTTTAGATCTGGTTCAGTTACAATAGGCCAACCTAATTCTACATAGGATATTACCTTTTTGATTTCACTATCTACCATTGATTCTCTTTTTATGTCTACATAGCTTAATGGTATGTCTTTTCAGCTAAACACTTGCAATAGGGTACCTATGACATTAATATTAAGGTCATCATCCGAGATTTCATCTTTAATCTCACTATTTACAGGTAATCTAGATAACCATCGGCATTGCCATGGTTTTGGGACTTAAACATACACAATCTCATAGTGGAAAACCACTGTTAAAAACAAAGCGTATCGTTGTAACCTACGCGGCTGCGAAAGCAGGTAAAACCCTTTCTTTGGTCCAAAAATAGCCACTAAAGGCTTATGATCAGTCTTTTAACAAAAAAACTGGTGTACCATATAAATATTGGACTAAATTTCTTAACACCAAATACAATGCTTAATGCTTCCTTATCTATTTGTGAATAGTTTTTCTCAGCGCTATTTAACAACTCTACTTGCGAATGATATAGGTCTTTCTGTACCGTCGTATTGAATCTGACTCAAAACTGGATGCAATGCCATATGGACTAGCATTCACTGGCTACCACTGAGTGGTAATTGCAGGATCATAATGCGCTAAAACTTCAGCAGAGATTAACTTTTGCTTAATCTCTTGTAGTGCCTTCTTACATGCTAAATTAAATACCAAATCGGTATCCTTTCTTAACAACTGATACATTGGGGTTAAAATAGTGGATATCCTAGGAATGAAAACGTGCATAGTAATTAAACAAGACCAAGGAAGGCTTTAAGCTGTGTCACATTTTGAGGTTTCAGGTGCCTTGACAATTGCTTCAACCTTACTAGGTGCGGTATGCAACCCTTGTTTACTGATAACAAAACCTAAAATATTCTAAACTGTCACAGAAAAATTTACATTTGTTCTTGCTCACTGTGAACCCATTGTCTTCAAGTCTTTGACACACTAGTCTAAGTCTATGCATGTGTTCCTCATTGTTTTTACCTGTTACTAGAATGTCATCTAAAAATACAGTTACCCCGGGGATACCTTCGTTAATGTTCGTTCTATTATTCTCTGGAAATATTCCCGGTGCTGAACTGATACCAAAACATAGGCGATTGTAAGCATACAATCCCTTTTGTTGTGGGTGTGCTAATTGTACAATACGTTTGACTATCTACATCTAGTTTAAGCTGCTGATTAAGCTGAAGTCTAAAATCTATTTTAGAGAATTTTTCTCCGTTTTGTAGGCCTGGGGCTGGCAAATATTTCTTCAATTTTTCAGGTGGTAACGGGTGTCGGTCTACACTCCAAGAACGGATTTACAGTTATTTTATTAATCCCCACAAATTCTTATTTTACCCATTAGCATTAATAATTGGTACAATGGGAGTCCCCCATTCACTGGTATCTACTGGTGAAATAACGTTCTCTTGTTCTAGTCTAGTCAGCTCGGCATTCTACTTTTTCTTTAAGTGTAAAAGGTAACGTCCTAGGTTTAAAGTATTTTGGTACTACATTTTTCTTTTAACTTTAATTTAACTGGTGCACCCTTGAAAACATCCCAACTTATCCGTAAATACATTTGGAAACTCATTGTTACAGTAATTCTACTTGTTTGTTGTTGTTGACAACAGACGGATTGACAGATGTTTGTTTTGTTTACCTCTACAGGTGTGTTGTGGCTTCCACTGACAGGCGTGCATGCGTCTGCCGCGCTGCCGCCTGCAGTTGGCACAACCCCCACCATGCTCGTGCGATCGGCTGACTGTACATTGTTTACATTACTAGGCACTCTAAACTGTTAAATCTAATGCTTGCATCCAATCACGCCCTAACAAGGGATTAGCCCCATTAGCTACGATGTATAAAGCTAATTGTTTCTCTTTACCTTTATGTTGTACATTCGACCATAACCTTACCTAAAGGCCTGATCTTTTCATGTGTATATGAAACTTAATTACTAAGCTAGTTGGATACATGTTTATATTTCCTAACTTAGTCTTACAATCTTTTTCTGACATAACTGGAAACACAAGCTCCACTATCGACTTCAAATACAATTTCCTTACTTTCCACTAATAACTGTACCGTTATTGGGCTCAATTTTATTAATCTTAGTTTCTATTTCTTTAACCGTAAACTAGATTGGAAATGTCATACACATCGTCATTGTCTTTTATGTTTTCCAGTGATTATCTGAACCGGACTCTGCTGATTCTTTACTTTCCTCTACATAGAGGTGCTTGCCTACCTTTATAAAACATATTGCTTTTTTTATTGCTGTTAAAACTGTTTCCCTTTAGCTGAAAGCTCCTTAGGACCTATTTGTAAAAACATTTGTTTGGTTCTCTCATTAGGTTTGTTAACATAATTTTTCGATCTACAAACTCTTTCAAGGTGTCCCTTCTTTTTACAATTGGTTTACAACGTGTACTCACGAAACCGACATTGCGATGCTGTGTGTTGATCCTCGCTTGCCGCAACAATAGCAGGTGATGTCTCCCAGCGCCTTCCCGCCGGTCCGATGACCGTCTCGCTGCGATGCTTCGCCCGCCTGTGTCCTTTTCGGTATCGACCCGCTGCTCTGGCATCCGGTGAATACGTCCTCCTGCAGTTGTCATCTGGGCCGCCCCCTTCTCAGCAAATTCCATTGCAGTAGCTAGTTGCACGGCTTTTTTCATAAGTGAGGTTCTCCTCCCCGAGAAGTTCTTTTCTGTATCTGTTGGTCTCGCAGACCCGCGACTAATCCTGGTCCTTAAGTAGTCTGGGCAATTTATCACCAAATTTCACAATACTTAGATAAAACTGTTTTAAATGCACAATATAATCGCTAACCGTTTCATGATCCAATTGCTTCCGCCTACTAAATTTAAATCTTTCCGTGATAAAAGAAGGCTTGGGATGCAGATGATTCGGCTATAGTGTCACACAATTTCCTTGTACGACTTGTCAGACGGTTTTTGTCTGGTGTAATTAAGTCTTTCAGTAACGTATAGGTCCTTACACCCATAACTGTCAACAAAGTGCTTAGTTTCTTTGAATTATCGATATCATTACAATCAATAAAAAACTCAAATCTCTCTATATAAGACTGCCACGATTCTTCCAGCACTATCAAAAATAACCCATAGACCCGATAGTTTGCCATTTTGTTTTCTTTGTACACTTCCGTAATAACTGTTTAAAATGTCCCCGGTTAAAAATAATCGTCTAACGGCATTAATTGCAACGATTAAAATCAGCTTGTGCGCTGCTTACGCACCAAGAATAGTTTATATCGATCGGCGTACCTTACTACTCCCGACCGTTGGAATGTCCGGAATGTCCTTGGCACATTCGCGGTTATTTGCACGTGTTCATTACGCTTGTTGCCCTTCCGCACTTAAATCACTGTAATTCACTGTTGCAGTTGTTTTCCTCGTCGGCCACTGTAAGCGACGTTCCACTGTTGCAGTTGTTTTTCCTCGTCGCCACTGTAATGTATGCGGGTCGATACTGTACTCTCTATGGGTCGGGAAGAATAAATTAAACTACACATTTAGAGTAACATTGCTCTAGGACCGCTCGTAAAGGAACGGACGGGACGCGGAGGTTACATGACGGTGTCTGGTGGTGGACTCTGGGTGGGACTGCTGGCTGGGCCAGCTTGGACCGTTGGTTGTAGGGGTAGTGGCGTGATGTGACGTTCACAGCGAGAGCAGCCTTATGAGCATTCTTTATTCTTTTAGACCACATCGTATGTTACATCGCCTGACAATACATACTGCCAACATCACTGGTGCAGACATTAAATATCACTATGGATACCTACCAACTTAGTACTTCTCACACTAAATACACTACAGTAACAAGAATCCAAACGAATTAGGAAGAATGGTCATATTACCATCGACATTCACGGGAAGTCCACGGCACATGCATGAATATGCACAAGATGCGATAACATACGTTCGCGCATACGGTCGTTCAGATTTGTTCATCACATTTACATGCAATCCTACGTGGGATGAAATTAATGAACTTCTGTTAGCTGGACAATCATCTTCGGACCGCCATGACATTACCGCACGCGTATTTAAACAAAAATTGAAATCTTTCATGGATTTTATTATCAAGCATCGTGTTTTTGGAGAGGTACGCTGTTGGATGTATTCCATTGAATGGCAGAAAAGAGGATTGCCACATGCACATATTTTGATTTGGTTAGTCAATAAAATTACGCCAAATCAAGTTGACCAAATCATCTCAGCAGAAATACCAGATAAAGACATTGATTCAAAACTTATTCGACGTCGTTACCAAAAATATGATTCATGGTCCATGTGGCGCATTTAATAACAATTCACCATGCATGTCTGATGGGAAATGCACGAAACGATACCCAAGAAACTTGGTTTCTGAGACCATTACTGGCAATGACGGATACCCACTGTATCGTCGACGATCAGTTGAAGATGGCGGCAAATCCATCGTTCTGAAAGTACGAAACGTTAATGTCGAAGTCGATAATCGTTGGGTTGTTCCATATTCACCATTGCTCTCAAAAGACCTTCAAAGCACACATTAATGTTGAGTATTGCAATTCAGTAAAGTCGATTAAATACATTTGCAAGTATGTCAACAAAGGAAGTGACATGGCAGTCTTCGGAGTAGGGAATGTAGCGGCACCGCTCGATGAAATCAACCAATACCAACTTGGACGCTACATTAGCAGCAATGAAGCAGTATGGCGCATCTTATCATTTCCAATCCATGAACGACATCCAACAGTAGTACATTTGGCAGTGCATCTCGAGAATGGACAACGCGTGTACTTCACAACAGATAATGTACGTGCAAGAGCATTGGTTCCACCGGCAACAACTTTAACTGCATTTTACTCATTGTGCCAAGATGATCATTTTGCAAAGACTCTACTTTATTCTGAGGTACCGAAATTCTACACGTGGAATGCATCGGCTAAAAAGTTTCAACGTCGCAAACAAGGTAAAGTAGTTGAAGGACATCCCAATTTGTATTCCAGTGACGCATTGGGTCGTCTGTACACTGTTCACCCGAACAATACCGAATGTTTCTATTTGCGATTGCTGTTAATCAATGTACGTGGACCGATGTCCTTCCAAGATTTAAGGACAGTCAACGGTCAGTTATGCGCCACTTATCATCAAGCTTGCCAGAAACTAAATCTTCTTGAAAATGATGCCCATTGGGACACTGCACTCGCTGATGCATCGAATACTGCTCGACCACAGCAAATACGTACGTTATTTGCTATCATTTTAACAACCTGTTTCCCATGTAATCCAAACGATCTTTGGGGAAAAATACAAGGACAACATGAGTGAAGACATTATACATCGTTTTGCGCATTGCGAATCAAAATTCGGACATTCAATTCACTCCAAACGTGTATAATGAGGCATTGATTTTGATTGAAGATATATGTTTGGCAATTACTAACAAGGCACTGGTGCAACTGGGAATGCCTGATCCAAACCGACCAGCGAACAACCTTTTCGATCGTGATTTGCAACGAGAAACACACTTTGGATACTGTCGAATTTGGGGACATTTGTTCAGATAAATCTTCCGCAGTTGATTCCAGAACAACGCATTGCGTATGACAGAATTATGCGTTTGCCATTACAGAACAGAGTGGTGGACTATTTTTCCTAGATGCGCCTGGTGGTACAGGGAAGACTTTTCTTCTTTCACTCATTCTGGCAACCATACGATCACAAAATAATATTGCACTGGCCATTGCATCATCTGGAATTGCGGCAACTCTTTTGGATGGTGGCCGAACAGTGCATTCAGCATTGAAACTGCCGTTGAATTTGCAAAACACTGAGACACCAACATGCAACATCAGTAAAAACTCTGGAATGGGCAAATTACTCCAAACGTGTCAAATTATCATATGGGACGAATGTACAATGTCTCACAAGAAAGCATTGGAAGCAATTGATCGTACACTGCGAGATTTGAGAGGAAACGAACAGATCTTTGGTGGCGCACTCATTTTATTGTCTGGTGATTTTCGACAAACGCTGCCGGTTATACCACGTTCAACACCCGCTGACGAACTTAATGCATGTCTCAAATCATCAGTTTTATGGCGCCATATACAGAAATTGATTTTGAAAACCAACATGCGTGTACAACTACAACAGGATGCATCGGCTGAAAATTTTGCAAAACAATTGATGGATATTGGAAATGGGCGAGTGCAAATTGATGAATCTACGCAATGTATCACCTTGCCAGCAAACTTCTGTAAGATCACAAAAAGCATAGATGAATTGGTGCAAAAAGTTTTTCCAAACATTGCACAAAGCTACAAAAATCTTCAGTGGCTCAGTACGCGTGCTATATTAGCAGCCAAAAATATCGATGTCAATACCATTAACTTTCAATATTCAGAATGGAATACCTGGCGAAACAACAATATATAAGTCCATCGATACTGTGGTGAATCAAGACGAAGTTATCAACTATCCAACTGAATTTTTGAATTCGCTTGATTTGCCAGGCATGCCACCGCACGTTCTTATATTGAAAATTGGCGTACCCATCATTCTTCTTCGAAACATAAATCCACCACGACTTTGTAACGTAACCAGACTCTCAGTCAAGAAAATGATGAACAATGTTATCGAGGCAACAATTTTGACTGGAAAATTCAAAGGTGAAGACGTACTGTTACCACGTATCCCAATGATCCCAACAGATATGCCATTCGAATTTTAAACGTTTGCAGTTTCCGGTGCGACTCGCTTTCGCAATAACTATCAACAAAGCACAAGGACAATCGTTGCAAGTATGTGGATTGAATTTGGAGAATCCATGCTTCTCACATGGGCAGCTCTATGTGGCTTGCTCACGCGTTGGAAAACCTTCTGATTTATTTGTTTACGCACCAGATGGAAAAACAAGAAATATTGTGTATCCCACAGCCCTTCAATAAATATCGAATTTAATCGAAACGCTGCAATGTCACAATTTTTTCGGAATGAACAAAATCAATAAGGTGACTCAAAATGAATTGTATATGTGTGTATTGAATATTTCCTTCAAATTTATTGAATATTTCCTTCAAATTTATTTTAGTTGGTGGCGTAGCAACGCGCGCAGGGTAAGCTAGTAATAATATAAAAATGTGTCAGTGCAGCATGTTAATATACATGCAGTATGCAACATTAAATATAACAGATAAACTAATTCCATTACAATTTTAATGCGTTTTATAGTAAACCAATATCTTATCAACGTTCTCAGTCAACAACATTCTGCTCCAATTATTCCTGGTTTTTAAACGTAATTTCACACTTGAGTATTCTCTGTTGAATCAGGTAATGTGCTCACTGATCACTGTTGAACACATGTCCGCTCCTATCAAAAGCTGCTGACCTTGGAATGTAATGCCTTATCTTGTTTTAAATTATGTTGTTTATCTGCAAATTTTTACAAATAAAAAAACATATCTTATAGTTACTAAATTAAGGGTAGCAAAAAATAATTAAAATTTTAAATATGAATGATTACAATTCATTCATTGTCATCATTATCGTGAATATGTTTAACGTTCTTACAAAATAAAATTTACAAGTAAACATACCACATTTAATATTAAATTGTCCTAGATTTGTATTTAAAATCTCAAATTTTTGTTTAACCACATAAATAAAAACATTAATGAAATATGGCTTGATTATATTAAAAAACGTATATAAATATTAATTCAAATATCTAAATTTTTGTTTCTAAATTGAACAAAAAGACTTTACCCTAACATGGAGTGAACTACACACCGCTCCTGTGTCAAATTTGACTGAGATCGCTTGCATCTTGCATGAAAGACATTTTCACATATTCTAAAAGGTAAATTTTTTCTGCATACTGAGTGATAGGCTTAATGACGCTCATACAAATTTCATGGGAAACATACACTATTATAAAACTCAGTCCTGTCTATTTTTTTCAATGAAGCTTGATGCAAAATTTAAAATTCTACATATGAAATCTATTCCGAGGTATGATGAATGAGCATAAATTCATACATTGTCTAATAAAGATATATTTAATAGCAGTGTTAAGGTCGGGTGGCTAGAGAGGTTAATACAACATAACAGTGAGTTAGAATCAGGTCTTGTCTTCACCGTCGTCATTGACTTTCAACTCGCAAGGTATTCTTTTCGATGCAGGTACAATATATGTAAAACTTTTACATTTAAAAACTCTCACTTGATTGTACTCAGTTTGCTGATAAATTTATTTTATCTGCCATTCACTCGTTGCCTTGTGAGTTAAGAACGTTGATATTTACTCCCAGTGAGGCTGAGACGGCAGTTCTCGGTGGGAGTAATTTTCAATTTTTATCATTCTATGTGCTTTATTGAAGTATAGTTCAATATAAACTAAACATATTAGATGATTCTGCTGACAAATCGTAATTTTAAATTGACTCCCGTTCTAGTTTATTGCACTATTAAAAGAGCGTAAACCACTTTTTAATGTTCTCGACGGTTTTAGAACTATAAGGTAAAATATTTATATAACAAATTATGAATAAGGTAGGAGTACACCACATCACGTCTTGTTTAAAATAAATCATGAGGTAGTATGCAACATTTCAGGTATATTGGTTATTTTATTAGATTACATATGTTACTGTTCAAATGCCATTTAATTGTACGTTTTTTTATAAAATTATTTATTTTGCGAACTTTTGTTGCATCATGGTTAACCATGGACCAATATAAATATTCTGCTACTCCAAATCCTATAAAAGCAATATAGAAAACCATGAAAATCAATATAGCTTATATATATATATGCGGACATTCATGCATAACAAAGCATAAATAGTATTATGTTCCTAAGATATTTTGGGAACAAACCGATAGAAACTATTTTTTTTACTTCTCAAGTGATTAAAGTGTTATCAATAATCGTAGTGTAATAGGACATCAATCTGAATTATTTCTAAAATTCTCATCGTCTATATTGCTCTGCGACCTATTTTTTTTTTATCTAAATTGATATTGATTCAAAGCAGGTAGAATAATAATACTCACTGGTTAACTACACTACAATAATATATCACTTTCGTATATACAAGGTGTATAGTCGTTTCAAAAATATTTTCATTAACAACACCTGTTTTAAATCTTTTAATTTCATCGATTAAAAAAACAGTGGATGATCAAAATCAGAAATTTTAAAATCCAATATTTTTTTAGAAATATTTACCATTAATTTTAAAAGTTTTTTCTTTCTATAAAATAACAGGCATTGTTGTCCAAACTAATAGAATTTTGAAAATGAATGTTATGTACCTTTTACTTACTTACCTAGATATGCTCCATTTCATAGTTTTTTAGGTATCGTTTTTATTCTGGAACGCTTCTGGACTCTCCCTACTTTATAATAAATCTGTCCTATTTATACCATAAAAAATCAAAGTTATACTTGTAATAAGATTTACTTATTCCTTATATAAATAATATTATAATAAAATGCATTATTTATACATTGAAATAGTTCCATCTTCATAATATATCTCTGTATTACTCAAAAGTGTTAAACAAACAAAACAACAACACACCTAGTTAAACACGCTTCAAGCAAATTGATTCACCTACTTCAAAGGCAGAGTTAACTGAGGAGAGACGCAATTGGGTACATCGAACACGAGACAGCAACTTGTTTATACACTACTAGCTGTTTCCCGTGGCTTCGCACGCTTTTCGTAAACTCTGATTTCCAATGCCGATGTAGAGTTTGTCTTGTTGCCACGACCAAGGAAATTTGTCAAACGTGTATATGTTTACAGCCATTGTACACGTACACGTACTTTATTATAAAGTGGTCCAAACCTCAAGCTTTACCAAAAAGTTATTTTAAAGACAAATATACATAATATTTTAGCGCCTTCAAATAGTGTTTGACTATTTAAAATAAATAACTATCTTGTATTTGCAGTTTATAATGTGCAGGCGCTTTAAAACTTTCTAATCTATTGCAACGCCTCCTGGTGGCGAGTTACATCAATGGGCATAGCATATAAAACGTCTACATGGAAAAATACACGTACATACAAATTTTCATAACTATCGGACAAATAGTTTATGATTCCTTAAAGGACAAACACACAAACATTAATTTATATATATATATATATATATATATATATATATATATATAGATTAGTGGCCTGTACAATAATGTTGACCTTGAAAACAATACGACGGTCGTTAAAGTAATATATGCCATGGTTTAAAATATATTTTATGCGCAATTTAAATGTATTATTTTGACAACATGCCTTTGCACAAATTTATGACGTTATAAAATAATTTATGCTAATTATTAGCGGCTATAAATATTTTTTTATTATATGAACTTTTTTTTCTCATTTCTATTTTAAGCAGGTACGGCAAACTTAAAAACATGAGACCAGAAAACCAATCATTATTTTATGCTCACAGCTATGTCCAAATACGAACACTTTGATTTCGTCCGTCAATACTTTAAAGGTTGTTACTCACTTTTAATACCATATTAGTTTAGTTTCCATGGTTTCATATACCCGACTGTGATTATCATAACAAAATACAATAATGGCATTACACACTGTCATTAAGTAGTGTGCTTTGGCGGCTGGTAGAGTCCTAAAAAAACAAATTGGCCAGATTATTCAACACCTCGATCCTTATTTGCATACCGTCATGTATCATGTACTGTGGGTGGCTGCTATTGTCCGGTAATGTCTAGCAGTCCAGAATATTCAAAAAGTCTTTCCTTATTTGCATACCGTCATGTACCCTGTACTATCCTCTTCTGATCCCAGGATTTTGTGCACTGTGGGGGGCTGGTAGAGTTCTGAACGTCAAACTAGCCGGATTATTCAACAACTCCTTCCTTATTTGCATACCGTCATGTATTAGGTACTATCCTCATCTGATCCCAGGTTTTTGAGCACTGTGGGTCGCTGCTATTGTCCGGTAATGTCTAGCAGTCCAGAATATTCAAAAAGTCTTTCCTTAATTGCATACCGTCATGTACCCTGTACTATCCTCTTCTGATCTCAGGTTTTTGTGCACTGTGGAAGGCTGGTACTGTCTGTTAATGTCAAGCAGTCCAGAATATTCAAAAACTCTTGCCCTTATTTGCATATCGCCAAGTACCTGTACAATCCTCTTCAGATCCTAGGTTTTTGTGCACTGTGGGTGCCTGGTATTTTCTGGTAATGTCAAGCAGTCCGGTCCAGAATGTTCAACAAGTCTGTCCTTAATCCATATTGTAATGTACCCTGTACTATCATCTTCTGCCAGGTTTTTGTGCACTGTGGGCGGAGATGGTAGAGTCCTAAGAATCAAACTGGCCGGATTATTCAACAACTCCTTGCTTATTGCATAACGTCATGGACACTGTACTATCTTCTTCAGATCCCAGGTTTTTGTGTACGGAGGGCGGTGCCTGCTATTGTCTGGTATTGTCAAGCAGCCACACAATATTCAACAATTTGGTCCTTATTTGCATACCATCATGTACTCTGTACTATCCTCTTTCAGATCCCAGGTTTTTTGTGCACTGTAGGTGGCTGTTATTGTCTGGTAATGTGACGTAGCCCAGAATATTCTAGTATTCCGTCCTTACTTGCATACCATCATGTACCCCTGTACTATCCTCTTTAGATCCCAGGTTTATGTGCACTGTGGGGCGGCTGGTATTGTCTGGTAATGTCAAGCAGCCACAATATTCTAGAATTCTGTCCTTACTTGATGCATACCGACATGTGCCCAGTACTATCCTCTTTAGATCCGAGGTTTTAGTGCACTGTGGGCGGCTGGTATTGCCTGGTAATGTCAAGTAGGCCATAATATTAATTAATTCTGTTCTTTCGCTGCATTCCGTCATGTACTCTGTACAATCCTCTTTAGATCCCAGGTTTTTGTACACTGTGGGTGGCTGGTATTGTCTAGTAATGTCAAGCAGTCCAGAATATTACCGTCATGTACCTTGTAGTAGTATCCTCTTCTTATCCCAGTTTTTTGTTCATTGTGTGGGTGGCTGGTAGAGTCCTGAACGTCAAACTGGCATAATTATTCAACAACTCCTTCCTTATTTGCATACCGTTATGTACCCTGTACTATCCTCTTCTGATCCCAGGGTCTTTTCCACTGTGGGCGGTTGGTAGCGTCCTGAACGTCAAACTGGCCCGGATTATTCAACAACTCTGCCCTTATTTGCATACCGTCATGTGCTCTGTAGTATCCTTTTCTGATCCCTGGTTTTTTGTGCATTGCAGGCGGCTGGTAGAGCCCTGAACGTCAAACTGGCCGGATTATTTAAAAACTCCTTCCTTAATTTATAAAAAAAAACCCAACATTTAAGACTTTTATTGTTTTGTGAGGCCTTTCGATAGCGAGGATATCTTCTTCAGGACACATAACAAAAAGTAAATACAAAAATTATATTTGATTTTTAATAATCGTTAAACATATGTGATTTAATATTAATTTGTCTTGTGTGGCTTAGTGTGTAATTACAATTAAATTATTGCTGGTATTATACTATTTACATTTTAAATGTTATTTTTTGTAATCTTCCTTTAAGTAATATTGTATTTTGTATTGGTCCATCTTCTTGATTTAATAAATCTTCTGTGTTTGTTTGATTAATGTAATATGACACCCATGCATTTAAATATGTGGCGTGTTAACACGTTTTAATAGTTAGTTTTAGGTTTTTCTGTGATATTGTGTGTCCAAAAAATACTGTGGTGGGACTTTTTGTCATGTTTCTTTTTAGCTTTTTTTAAAAATATATGTTCGACTAAATCTGTTTTATATCAATTAAAAACGGCAACACCTTTTATAAACTGAAGTTCTTTTTTAAGATTTTTCTTGTGATAGAGGAATGTTTAATAATCTACATATCAATGATGGAAGACTGCTTTTTTTGTGTTGGTGGTTTTTTTTTTAGTGAATTGTTATACGTTTTCTTATAATTAATTATGAAAATTCGTTTTTCAAAAAATTGTAAACATTACATAAAAAATTTTGAAATTTATCGAAATAAACGTACCTATTAAAAAGACGACAACTAATAAGGTTCTTCATGATGCATAATTGAATTGGCTTAGTTTGGAAATAAAAATATGTATTCAACACAAGCTTCTTTGGAATTAGAACATATGAAACAGCATTTAAAAATTACCAAAAAATTGTCACCAGTGTATTATGACATATTTGAAAAACTATACCAAAAACTACTTCAGAGTATTGAGTTTTAAATTTTAGTAGAAAAATGAAAACACTTTGAAAAGAAAGTTTGATAATTTAATAAAAAAATCAAATTAAACTTGAAAATAATAAAAATGTATTCCCGAATCAGTGCTTAGTCTAAATTTATCTTCCACATCATTTTCAGGCGATTGAAATATCTCCTTTGAAAACAGGTTTTTAAATTTCCACTTGAGTGTGATTCTAAAGACATTAGGTCATTAGTGATTGATATTGAAAAAAACATTCAAAATTTAAACTCAAATAAAAAAAAACATTAATTAGATCTGATGTCTACTCAGCTACATATAATGGCTTAAATAGTTCTAAAAAACTAACATTCCGAAACGAAGATAAGAAAAATAAAGACGCATTACACAAGTTTAAAAATAAAAAACAATTTTTTATTTAAAATCAAACAAAGGAAAATCAATAGTAATCTTGAACCAAGACGATTATTATGAAAAAGTAAACAGTGTGTTAAATAAAGGACCCTACAAACTTTAAACAAAAAATCCACTTTCAAAATTTACCCATTCCACTTCAGAGTCTATGAGACAATGTAAAATAGTAATCAATAGTGAAATATGTAAAAAGCTTATAATATCAAACCCCATTCTACCTCGATTATACTGTTTACCGAAAGTTCACAAATCCTGGAAAGGAAATGAGACCTATAGTGTCTTAAATAAATTCTCCAACATATTTACTTTCTAAATGGTTGCAAACCAGACTTAAAGAGCTACCACAATTTCCTTCATTAGCAATGAAAAACAGATATGAATTTTTAAATTTAGTAAATAATATTGAAATTGAAGATGATGAGTACTTAGTATCTTTTGATGTTACTTCTCTATATCCTAACTTACCTATGAACACTACGATTATCTTAATCCAGGATTGGATTCAGTCTATACGTTTATCAAGCAAAGAAGTTGAAAAGTTCATGGTTTCTAATTAGTCTATGTATGAATAAAAATTGTTTTCAATTCAAAAACCTATTTTATTTTCAAAACTGATGGAACAGCAATGGGAAATCCTTTGTCATGCTTCGTTGCATAAATATTTTCATGAGTCACTTTGAAATTTTGGTAAAAGAATCTCTACCATACTTTCCAAGAATTTGGATTCGATATGTTGACGATATATTTGCAGTGTTCAACAAAAATTAAAAATCTTAATAACTTTTTTATTCACCTAAATTCATTTTACTCCAGCATTAAATTTACTCATAAAATTGAATCTAACAACCTCACTTCCATTTTTAGATATTTTAGTAATAAAAACACAATTTAAAAGCGATTAGAATACGATATATATCGTAAACCAACACACACTGAATCGTTTTATAACAAATGACTCAAATCATGCACCATCTCAAAAACGAGCAGTCTTCCATTCATTGATATATAAATTATTAAACCACTCCTCTATCACTAGAAAAATTTAAAAAAGAACTTCAATATATAAAAGATGTTGCCGTTTTTAATGGAATATAAAACAGATTTATTCGAACATATATTTAAAAAAAGGTAAAAAGAAACATGACAAAAAGTCCAAAGACAACACTATTACCTATTTTACATAAAACGCAAATTGGATTAGCACTACATGGACAAATATGTCAAAAGAATGTACAAAAAAATCATTAAAAAAAATATACAAATAAAAACGTCACATATCAAACAACAAGTCACTTGAGGAATAACTTGAAAAATCCAAAAGATGACGAAGAAATTATTAATAAATGAAGGATAATCCAAATTAAATGTGATGACTGCAACAAAAATTACATTGAACAAAACAAGAAGAAAAATTCATACACGATATAAAGAAACATTGTTCCCACATAAAAATTCAACAGAAAAGAAAAATCGGCCGTCGCACACCACTATATCAATACTGGACACACTATATTACAGAAAAACCTAAAACTATTAAAAACGTGTTAACACTCCACATATTTAAATGCATGGGTGTCATATTACATTAATCAAACAAACACAGAAGATTTATTAAATCACGAAGGTGGACCAATACAAAATTCAATATTACTTAAATAAAGATTACAAAAAATAACATTTCAAAATTCATATAGTTATAATACCAGTGATAATTTGATTGCAAATTACACACTACGCCACACAGGACAAATTATTATTAAAATCACATATGTTTAACTATTATTTAAAATTAAAATTTAATATTTGTATATACTTTTGTTATGTGTCCTGAAGAAGATATCCTCGCTATCGAAAGGGCCTCACAAAACAATAAAAGTCTTAAATGTTGGTTTTTATGTTTTAAATGTAAGTTAAGGAAGGGGTTGTTGTTGAATAATCCGGTCAGTTTGACGTTCAGGACTCTACCCAGCCGCCAACAATTGCACAAAAAAAAACGTGGGATCAGAAGAGGATACTACACAGCACATGACGGTATGCAAATAAGGGCAGAGTTGTTGAATAATCGGCCAGTTTGAACGTTCAGGACGCCTACCAACCGCCCACAGTGGAAAAGACCCATGGGGATCAGAAGAGGATAGTACAGGGTACATAACGGTATGCAAATAAAGGACAGAGTTGTTGAATATTCTGGACTGCTTAACATTACTAGACAATACCAGCCACCCACAGTGCACAAACACCTGGCATCTGAAGAAGATTGTACACGGTACATGGCGGTATGAAAATAAGAAATAGTTGAATATTGTGGGCTGCTTGACATTACCGGACAATACCAGCCGCCCACACTGCTCAAAAAAGGTCAGATGAGGATAGTACAAGGTTCATGACGGTATGCAAATATGGAAGAAGTTCTTGAATAATCAGGCCAGTTTCTCGTTCAGGACTCTAACCACCCCTTCTGATCCCAGGTTTTTTTTGTGCACTGTTGGTGGCTGGTAGAGACCTGAACGTCAAACTTGCCGGATTATTCAAAAACTCGGTGGGAGACTGGTATTGTCTGTTAATGTCAAGAAAGTCCAGAATATTCAACAACTCTGTCCTTATTTGCATAACAGTCATGTACCCAGTACTATCCTCCTCAGTTCCCAGGTTTTTGTGCACTGTGGGTGGCTGGTATTGTGTGTGGTAATGTCAAGTAGTCCAGAACATTCAACAACTCTGTCCTTATTTGCATATCGTCATGTACCCAGTACTATCCTCTTCTCTTTCTAGGTTTTTGTGCCCTGTGGGCTACTGGTATTTGTCTGTTAATGTCAAGCAGCCCATAAATATTCATTAATTCAGTCCTTATTTGCATACCGTCATGTACCCTGTACTATCCTCCTCAGTTCCCAGGTTTTTGTGCACTGGTGGGTGGCTTGGTATTATGTGGTAATGCCAAGTAGTCCAGAATATTCAACAACTCTGTCCTTATTTGCATACCGTCATGTACCCTTGTACTATCCTCTTCAGATCCCAGGTTTTTGTGCACTGTGGGTGGCTGGTAATTGTCTGGTAATGTCAAGCAGCCCAGAATATTCAACAATTCTCTCCATACTTGCATACCATCATGTTACCCTGTACTATCCTCTTCAGATCCCATGGTTTTGTTGCACTGTGAAGACGAAATTTAGTGTATTTAAACAAATTTTAAAATTTTATGATGCAGTTTATAATATTGATTAATATTCGTGATTTAATATTTTAATTATTGTTCAACTATTAAGTTTGTTTTCATTTTCTAAATTGCTATTTAGAATGCTATTATGATTTTTATTAGAATTTACATAGATTTTTAATTCTTATTTTGTTGTTTAATTTTTCACCTTTCCTTTCAATATCAAAAAATTGCCATGTTCCTCTGAATATATTTGTACTTATAGTCCGTTTTAATAAATGTTTAGTGAAAGTTGATTTTATTGTAGACATGATATTTCTTTTCAAATCGTTTATATGTTATTTCAATCTTTTACTACACTTTAAGTCAAATTTCTTTTATTCTTTTTTAAATTTAAATGTATTATTGTGTAGCACTAAATTTGTGGCTAAAAACTGTCTTAGGTCTTTGGAAATAAAATAGTAAATAATTCGTTTCTGAAGCGGAAAACAAAAATTTTTTGCTATTCCTACAAATATTTAACAAAAATGGGAGAAAGATACACGACTTTTTGCTAGAGAGTGAAGTTTTTATTTTTAAAATAATTATCTGTTTATCAAATACTTTGTGTTTATGATCTCTGCATTAAAGGCGAATAACACTATAATATAAACAAGTTATTAATGCATGAGATTTTTATTAATCTGTTAATTGTAGATAAGGTTTTCACACAAACTTCCATTTATTCATTTTAAAAAATTAGCCGATTTAAAACATACATAATTGGAATCTATTTTTAATTTTATTTACAATCCCAGGATGTACAACAGAGTTACAAAATTTGTATTTGATAAGGTTATGTGAGAATGAATAAATAGGGAATTATAATAACCATGAAACTTTTATACCGTGAATGTACAAACATTAAATGGTGTTAGTTTTTACACGTTAATTACTACTAATAATGGCATACAGGAAAAAAACGAAAAACATAAATATATTTCATAGTCACAATATTAGTTTAAAATAATATTTTTTTTTCATATCAATAATGAGAAAACTCTATTGAATTCTTAAAAACTACTAAAAAACTAAAAAGTGTATACTTTACAACCGTTACAATAACCATTATACATCTCTGTCAAAGGATATTGTAGTCTTTTCCAGACATTGTACAGGTTATCAGGAAAATTTTAACTCATCATGAGAACGATGAAATGAAAAACAGTGATTGTTCCTCTAATAAACTGCTTAAGCCAGCTCGTTTAGTAACTTAGTGAAGTTTTTCCATAATTCTGAAAACTTAATTGTTGCAGGAAAAATGTTAAGTAGTGTAATTTTCAGACTGTATTCAAAGGTTTTGATTGCCTCTTTATGTAGTAGAAATTTATAAACCGTTCTATATTATTTCAAATTTTTCATTTAATCGTCTTTTTGCTGAACTATAATAAAGTAATCAAGTTTGGTTCTTACACAGTGTACACCATACTTAAATATGTAAATAAATCTATATTGGTAATTTTAATAATTAGTATAAGACACAAGATTACCATGTGTTGAACTTAGCAATAATAATTGTTAGCAAGCATAATCGAGGGTCATATATGACTAATATATGTCCCTCATATAGGGAGGCTAGGGTGATGTCATAATGAACACGGGAGTTGATGAGATAATGTAAAGATGTTTCCAGATCAACAATCAATAAAAACATAAACAATAGTTTTGGTCTCCTAAAAAGACAAATTTCACAAGAACAAGATATCAGAAGCGTAAATAATTATATGAGTACTTCGATTACGAGTCAAGCAACAAAGAGACTTACTGTAATTAAAACACATTACGTAATTTCAATTTAACTTGTTGCCTTTAGAAATAATAGCATTTTCGTTATCATATTAATTTGGTTTCAATAAAGGATCAATAAACTTAGTCATCTAATATACAACACAAAAAAGAATGACAAAATAAGGCACTGAAACATTGGAGTAAGCCATGCGGTCATCTAATGTCATTATTACAGATAATCTACAGGATGGCCATATTCAAAACGCATTATAATTTATAATTTAAATTATGTATAAAAGCTGACAGAATAATGCTGTAACAACAAAGTCAGCAATGTGAGGTAAATGTACACAGTGAAAACAGTACAAACAAAACCGATCAGTCAGTGTTTTACCCCGTTGAACTCCGCTACTAATTGCGGTTATTAATACACCACAACACGGAGGTCAGACAGCCAGACAATATGTGCGGTCAGTCTACATGCCACCTAACTCTGCACCATCTGCTCTAAGTAGAGTCTATTGGGATTCTATTACTGCATTTAGCTGTACCTCCACCACAGCCGTTCATAATTGTTACATTACCTCAAGGGACAAATCAAATTTATTACATCTTCCAATTCTTGTCAACTGGATTTAAACACTATTTTTGATTTGAATATTAAATGACCGGGTTCTTAATAAAATTTAAAGAGTATGAATGACAATATTATTTCCCAGCATATATTACTCTGTCTGTTAAGTACTGACCATAAACAAGGTACATTAATATTTAAAATTAAACATTTAAAACGTTTCTAAAATTCAATATGATTATTTATGTTTAAAATGTTTTTGTTTTGTGTTCACGATAACGAAAGTAGAGTACTGGGTGGAGCGCAGTAAATTTGCTTTTTTGCACTGTAGGCTGTGGCGGCACTGTTGGTCGAAGAGAGGGAAGAGTGGGCGTGGCTTATAGTGGCTGACGGGAGATTTGTATTCCTCTGCGTTCCAGACGTTCCAGTTGCCATCATGCAGTGGACACGAGAGGAGAGGTCGTTTTGTGTTGAAGTATATTGCCCACTCGATCATTGCAGTGCAGCGTGCTTTTTCGTTTACGATTCTCTGTTCCCCCACGCTGACGTGTTCCTGGTCGGCAATCAATTTTTAAATTGGGGTAACTGCATTCAGAACAGCAGGGAATGTGTCATGTGTACGAAGGGGACCTCAGAGAAGGATTACAACACCGGGAAAACATCGATAGAGTTAGAGCAGCAGTACTGCAATCTCCAAAACGCTCTCTGCTCGAAAGCAATCACTTGCTCCTTGGCATTTCAAGACGTTCTCTCCACCGGATTCTTCGTGATGAACTGAGATTTTCACCCGTATAAAATGTGCGTGGTCCATCAATTGTCAGCACGGGACTATTTGACACGGCGTACTTCTTGTGAAGACATGCTTGCAAACCTATACCGCGTGACGCAAATGTGTTCTTTTCTGATGAGACACATTTTCACCTCAGTGTATGTGGTCAACAAGCAAAAACATGCGCTACTGGAGTGAAACAACCCCCAGAGAAGTCCACCAGAGACCTCTGAATTCGGACCGCGTCCACTGTGTGGTGCGCCATATCACGGAGTAAGCATTATTGGCCCTTAATTTTTTCGGGATAACCGCCGTGCCATAACTGTGAACTCCGAACGGTACTTTGACTATGATACAGGATTTTTTTTCAGCCGGATCTTGAGGCAATGCAATTAGAGGATACATGGTTCCAACAGGATGGTGCCACTGCACACACAGCGAGGGCTACCATGAATTGTTTGAGGCAAATGTTTTCCTGGACGACTTATCTCTTTGAGGGGTTATGTGAAACTGGCCGTCACCGCTCACCAGACTTAGGGCCCATGCAATTCTTTTCCTTTGGGGTTACCTGAAGTCGAAGGTGTATATCATCCGTCCCAACACCTTGGAAGACCTAAGGAACAATATTGAGGCTGAAAATTGGCAGCAGAATACCAGTCGACATGCTTGTTAGAGTTTAAGTAAACTTCAGAAAAACGTATGCAGCATTGTCTGGATGCCGAAGATCGACATTTGCCAGATACATAATTTAAAACCATGTAATTTAAAAATTTCCCTTACTGTTCAATGTAATTAAAATAAAAAATAATATTTTCTAAGGTTCATAATTTTTCTATTTCATTTCCAAATCACCAAATTACCGCGCTCCACCCTGTATATATTGAAAGTAAAGTAGGATTTCGAATATTTATCATCGTTATGATGAGGAACTCAATGTTGGAATTGCATGTAGTATTGCGACGTGTTACCTGAATAAAGTAAATGGGAAGGCGATGGTTATGACGTGGATGCGTAAAGGGCAGGCCACCCCCAGTCCTATGTTTTGTCCTTGGCCTCAATGTTTATTTACCAGTTCATCTTCGTTACTTCGGCTGTGAAACTGTTTACGCTCTTTGCCCCTTGTGCAGTGACATCGCTTGGATTCATACTCTCCAGTCTGGACTTCATTCTGTTCATCAGGTATCCCTTAATATTTATTTTATATTTGAAAGGCAGTCCATTTGCCACTTTTTTAGATTTTTGATCTCTTTTATACACCATGTCATTTTTTAATTATATACAACAATAAATCTCACTGACATTTTTCACGCACATCCATATATTTGACAAGCTCCTTAATGTTTGAATTACAACTATATTTCCAGAATCTGTTCTGTTTGGGCTGAGGGTGTAAGAGAGTTATTATTATAATTAGGGAGATGATAATCTTACTCCTTATTCAGCCCGTTCTCAATGGATACTAGCCTGAAAATCTTGGTAAACAGTATAGGAAGAAAACTCAATCAGTAAAGGTCGATAATACTGAAATGCAATGGTCACAGACAGGATATAAAACCTGAATTATGGGATTCAGATTCCATCCCCCACGTCTGAGAACGCTCGACCATCACCACTTCTGATTAATACAACGCAATACATATTGGAACTAGTTTTGTGTAAATGATGTCCCTTATGAACAACCACTAGAAACCTGGAACCATGAATTTATGGATACCTGCATTAATCTAGGATCAGTTGTGTTACTAAAAAAAATTCGAAAATAAAACAACTTCAGTTGAATATAGTCGTCGTTGCATAACGTTTACTGTATCTTGCCGTATTTTCATCACTAAGTAATCTAAGCATAATTTATAAAATCTGTCAAGAGTTGTTTCCCATTGTATGTCCATGACGTTTCAAATGTAACCTAGTCTTAAATTTTTAGGCAATCCATGAACATTTCAAAGGTTTTCATTACTGGGTATGAATTTATATTTTTCAAAACAAAAATGTCCTAATGCATTTAGTAGCCCACATATTTAAATTTTATAAAGATAAAAATCTGAGAAACAAAAAATCAAAAAGGGGTCGTAAGATAATAGGGAAATGTATATTTACTAGTAAAGAGACAGCTTTAGAGAGAAAAGTTGATGAATATAATTCCATCCTCGAGTTACTGTACCTTGAGGCATGGGCACTATATTATTCTAAATTAGGATTTTAGCCCAACATTTTCAGTATGATTTCTCTATAAACCAAATTGTAGACAAAATCCGGTCTTGCGTTTTCAAATATATTTACTAACTGTTGACGCCAGTTAAGAGTGCTCAGTATTCTGAAACCCTCTAATAATTTTATTCAGTATTTCCTTTCTCACGCAAGTTATTACAAGTCATTCAACCTTTCGGTTTAAAACAATTGTTGTCATAACGTCTTAATGATACAAAAACCACTTTTTAAAAGTTTATTAGATGGTAAACATATCTTATAAAATTGTCAAAGGAACATCTTCTTTTACAGATAGATTGTTAGGTCAAACGTGTAATTTATTCATGTAAAGCTATGAAGACAGAGTATGTAAATGAAGGTAGCAAGGCCCCTTGAATAACCATGTACTGGAACAAACTCTGCTATTCTAATAAGGAAAACCGAGAGGTGAGGACACGTTTAAAATTTAGTTCTTTGTTTAACTAAACTTTTTTTAACATATATTAATGTAACCAAGCGTAAGTTACCTTTTTTAAGTATGTAAATATATTGCATGTAAACAGTTTTACGTAATATATGCATGGGTTTTGAGAACTTATTATATGAGGTTTATTGAAGAGAAGTTTGTTAAATGAGTTCTTTTAACAAGTTACATTTAGAAATTGCTTGTATTATAATGTTTATTTCTCCTAATTGTTGTATTATACGTTTAGTATAGACACATATATATTATATATATATATATATATATATTTTAACTACGTTTTTTTTTCTATTTTTATTCATAAGTGGCATTAGAATTTACTAATCATGTCTTTTTGACTTACTTAGAAACACCTTATAATAAAAATTCTGCCACCTGCGTTTTATAGCCTCCTAGTGAGTCTTTGAGTGCATCATCGCCATTGAAACGGTAAGAACCAAGCTAATTTTTGACTTCCATGTCCTGGAAATTTGTAGAAAATAGAACATAATATTCTCTAAACCATTTCCGTTCATCTTGTTCAACTAGTTCATCACTCATTTTTTGACGCTCTGCCACTCCTTTCTTGGTCGTAGATGTTTGTTCGTCCAATTTTAAAACAAATGAACCCATTCACAAACAGGGCCCTTTTTGCGCATAACGTTTTATCCCATATGAAAATGTACCGCTGAATATTGCTTTGCTATAAAATTCAGTGGTGGAACACTTTATTGCTAAAGGAAATGAACGAGCGCTCGTATAACTTTCCAACTGCTCTCTCTGTCGCACGCAATGTAAAAATGAGCGTTAATCCAGCGTAAGCGAATGTGATTTACTTTTGGATTAGCCCTTTATTTATGAAACATTTTGTTCTAGGTGAGAATTGTATGATTTATTATTAAATACGAGTACTAATAAAATAGTAGGATAACAAGAATCCAGTGAAAGAAACATGTCGGTGCAATATACATGTCGGAGTTGTTATTTCGGTGTCCGTGTCGTTAATTATTCAAATCGTTTGCGCCTTCCATCTGCATACTGCCATATGTACGTAAAAGCTAGCCGGCTAACTTATGCGCACTCTCACCACAGGGCTCAGGGCACATATCTTCATTTACCGAAAAAAGGTGTTATTCCGTATTATCAGTTGTATTTCTAACCATTGCTGCTTTTAAATTCGTTTCTGGTTGACTCAAAATAGGAGTTAAATCGCATCTTATTAAATGGTGTTATTTTAAAATTTACTTTAATTCAAATTAAGCATAATGTATAAACATATTTGTTTATTCTTGTTTACTAATTTACAGATCCTTGTGATTACTGCATATCTAAATCTGCTAGATAAAATTTTATATTTCAAGATGTCAAAATAATACTCGAATACGTGCAACAATATCATTCTATTATAAAACGCTATACAATTATTACATTTTAAATCAAATTCTGACATTGTTATCCATAGAGTAAAAACTTTCATACAATAGTAAAGCGGAAAGTTACAGTTAAGATTCCTTGACAAGATTTCATTTAAAACGCACACCTGCGTTAAAGTACCTTTCCATAGCTCACCGGAACTTTTATTATTTCGGCACTGCTATGGATACCTAACTGAACAGAAAGTTTGAACGTCCCCAAGTGTTAAGATAGCTAAAATAGTCAGTTACCATCAATGGTTAGTATTAAAAATATAGAAAGTTTCATCTAATTTTGATTATCCATTAAACTTCATGTTGCTAATATTACTGGCGAGGAAAACGTTTTACCATAAAAATCCTGTTTTGGCTCTATAGGCGCTTACGACCCATGTTTATTTTCATCTCTATTTATGCACAAAAAACAATCGTTTATATAAAAAAAAACTATTTAACTCGATTTCTTTTATTTTACTGATGAGATTATTGAATAAAATGGCTCATTACGTCATCCAACTTTAAAGTAAGTTAATCCTTTTAGTATGAAGGGTCCATAAAAATAAAACCTAAGTATTTGTTATTGGATAATTAAGGTTAGTATAAATGTGCTGTTTTCTGCAGAAACTCTACAAAGAAAAACACCACGCTCTTTAATTAATTTATTTTTACAGTCTTAGACATTCTTGGTTCTAGTAAATGGAATTTAATTTTGTTCTTTTATATTTAAAACTGTCCGTATTCTTTGGTTATAGCGTTGTATGTTTTCTCTTTTTTATGTTATTTACCTTTTCTAAGGCCTTTATTCACAATACTAACAATAAACGCTACTGCGTTTATAAGTATATACTGTTTATATACTTATAAACAGTACTTTACACGTACATATTCTTATGAATTGTATATTATGACGTATAATTTTTTCAATAGAGAGCTTTTATTAAAAAAAAAAAAACTTAAAGTTGGTAACTGATCTAATTAAAACTTGTCTATATGTAAACCACAAAGTGTTGGTATTGAGCCGAGCGATTTTTCAGGTTTGATGGTAACACCTCCATTCGGTGTAAAACATTAGCATTAAAAAATTTAAGCTTTAGAGAACTTTCTTCTGTCGGTCTAAATAACATTTTAAAGTTTACGTATAACATTTTTTTAATAACTTTACACCGATTAATCATAGGAATAATGAATCTTATTATACAAATTATGCATGTAAAATTGAATCTATCTCCATCTATTGCAGTTTTTTAAACTACTTCTAAATTTGCTTTAAAGACAGAATATACAATCAAACATGTTTTTAAAATTCGTAATCGTGACTAATGTCCGTGATAGTGTCAGTAACGACTTCAACATCAATGAAACTTTACCCATTTTCATTTATTTATAAGCTGCGCCCCCAAACCTCTGCTCAAAAATCAAGCATTTCAAAATTTGCCCTAAAAAGCTGGTGTTGACTTTCCTTGCTAATGTTGAATTCGTAAATTCATTCTGAAAACAGAATCTAAATTTGAGTTGTTGGGATACACAAATAAAAGTTCCACTTTGTGATGGCAGCTTTTAGTTATTTATTTTTATACACCTTTATGGTTTATAATAATTAATCAATAGTGAAAAGTTGTCAGTGCAAAAGGAAGAGTTAATTTATTTCAAGTTGGCACTCCAACAGACAGAGAAAGTCCTTAGGGATCTATTGGTGACAAATGCTTCCCTTGGGGACTACGTTATCTGCTTCTACTACCCTCCCGAATATTAATTTGGTGAGATTCAAAAATTATAACTTAATAACTAACATGTACAGAAAAGGATACTTTTTAAAAATATAGTAATAATTGCAATACACAACTTTTATTCATTCACATTTTGTACTGTACTTTTTTCGGTTTTTATGATTTGTGGTGATAAACAAAACTAGTCACTTAATCTGGTCCATAACTAAATTAAAACATAAATACAGTGTAGGCTAAAAATATACTATATCGTTCTGATATGAATTAGAAGGAAATCACAAACGATGTGTGACAAATGTATTTATGCTTCATTCAGTGTATCCCTACATGTACCTTAGTAAAAACTAAAACCAATTCTTAAACTAATGAAAATTGGTATTGATTAACAAACTGAGTAATACTGGCATAGCAATGAACGCTGGCAAATGCACTGAAAAAATTGCAGTCGTCTTTTTTTTAAATGTTAGGCGATCTCTATAAATTATTCTGTAAACATAAAACCACAATAAACATTATGAGAGCCATATGAAATCATCTCATAAATCTGTCTGTGGATAGTCAATTGCTTGAACTGATAACCCTTAATTTAAAATTCTTAGATAATTAGAAAACGGTGTTTACTGTATTTTAACCTCTTGTAGGACAGTATGAAATTTTGCGCAGTTGAACTGTATTCATTTTTGATAATTTGCTTTAGAAGAGTTTATCACTGCCAGAAAATCTCATTCCATATAATCTGCCTGATAACTTTTATGGCTCTCTCGGCTCCAGGACTTGATGAGAATGGACTCACAACAATCTCCGACATATCAGTCACTAATGCGATTCTTCGTTACGAACTTGTCTTAACTTCTCTTCTGAGATTGCAAACTATTTTAAATCTATTGTATTACAGCACTTTACTACTATGCTATTATCAAATAATCTTAATGTAAAAATATTTATATTAAAAATTTTAAATATAACAATAAGTATAGAAACATGCCTAGCTTGTAAATGAACTTTTTAAAGCAATTAAATTATTGTCTTTTTTTGTATTTGACCTTTATTAATTTACGTCGATTCCTAAATCATTGCGTATATCTACTAAACGGTTCAATAACATGTCCAAAAAGAAGATTTTGGCGGTTGAATAACTCACGATTAATATTGCATTATTTGCAATTAGGGTTTCTGAAATAAATAATTTAAAAGGTAATACAATAATGATTTTAACAATATTCGTCCCTGGAGGCATATGCTCATGAATGTTGATATAATTTCCTACTCAAATTAAAATATCCAAATAACCAAAAATTAATAAGAAGTTGTAAAACTATTAAAATCATAAGTAATGATATTTGCAAAGGGGGATGAACAAAGGTATAATTAAATAAAAGGACGAATAGGAGTGTCGTATCATTTTTAGACCCTCTGATTATCCTAGATTTTAAAAATTATACATGTGCTATTTCAAAGATTAATTAAATTTATTAAAGTATTTGGTACTGCATGATTTCCCCATAGGATGATGAAATTTTCGAAATGATTTTGGCTTATCTTAATAATTGCATATACAGATAATGGCAAAACGGTGAAAAAACTAAAACAGGCGGCTCGAGATTACCATAGACCAACCATCACTATACCAAATTGTTAGGGAAATATACAGGGGGCACAAGGCACAAGGAAATACAACCTCAGTTGTGCTCAAATGTATTCTACGGAACTGAGACTTAAACATCAACGACGCACGTGCATCTTGTATATCACATCTTTAGACTTCTTTAGATAAATATTAAGAAATCGTGCTACAAACTTTGATGTGACTATTCACCTTATTTCCTAGTGGGGTAAAGTTATAACCCAACCATAGTTGCAAATAAAAGACTACTATAATACGTATAAGGTGTCTACAATGAAACGGTAATCAGTAAAATTACAAAAGAATTGTATTTCAATGGATATTTGAGTGAATAAAATAGTGTAAAAAATAGTAGTTGAATTATTGTCCACATGAATATTTGAAATACATAATCAAAATTCATATTTTTGCCACAGGATTGTAATATACGGTATTTAAGTATGCTTTTACGTATCTTTTGTCTGCTAATCCAAAAACAATATTGTGCTTAAGCACTCTGATGTTACAAAATAATTTTCAAAGCAGTATTACAAACGGTAACATGTTTCGGCACTGAACGGCACAGACATGGACATCTACACAAACACAGGCAAATTTTCTATGCCTACCGTCGTGGCTCGGCTATTAACAGATACTAGAATGTACAATCAGTATCAAGCAACTTCGACACGGCTGTTATTATCACTGTTGTTATGTAGGTAGACAAGGGTCAATTAATCGGAGAAGTAAAACTTTAAGCCATTCTCCATATTAAACTCTTTAATACAAGGGGAGGAAGGCGTCAATTGATCACGAGCTACTATTTAAAATCATCATTGAACATATAGCATGTTCAGTTGATAAATTAGAGATGTTTGGAGTAAGCTATTCTCCTATCTCAAGGGAGAGACAACAATTTAAATAAATGACAAGTTGTAAACAAGATCCGCCACGCTAATAATACTTTAAGTTGCCTAGACATTATTAAAATTACCCTCTTTCCTTGCCATTATAATTCGTCTTCCTAACCAAATAATTTGGTATTTCGTTTTGTAAAAAATATAATCTAAAAAATATTTTAATAAAACCATAAAGGTCCAAACTACTTCTAAATGATCTAAAATATCAAACATCCATTTGGGAAAGAGGTTTTATATACACTATTATTTGTGGTTTAGCCACAAACAATTTGTTCCGCTCCTCTGAATTACTGCATTACTTAAGAAAATGTTAATTTTAAAGTGCTATTAGCGTTGTTTGTATAGGGGACAAATAATGTACTTAAATTTAGATTGAAATAATATCTAAATCCACCATTTAATTTAATTGAAATTATTTTTAAAAAGTACATTACCAAGCTACTCCTCAATCTAATATATATATTTAGCTTATATTCCTTTGACATTTCAAAATATCTTCCAATTTTATACTCTTATAGTGAACTAGTGCTATACAAGTTATAACCACTCAGACTAAGCGAAAGGAAGAAAACACGTACCTCACAAATGCAGCTACTGGTCGGAAAAACTAATTTTCAATTAATGAAATTAAGGAAATAAAATCTTTTAAAAATCATGTAAGGAAAGTTTATTATTCTATTGTAGAAATATAGTACTTTTTCCCGCGTAACAACAAATTTCAAAACGACTATAATTTACTGCGGTTATTTATCGTTTTGGTATATATGCATATATATATATATATTATATATATATATATATTATATATATATATATATATATATATATATATATTATATATTTAAATTTGAATTTGAGGTATAATTAGTAGATCAGAATCTAAGGATTGAATCCCAGCTCTGTATGGGGTCCTCTCGTCGTCCCGTGTGTTCTTGAGGGTATCATCCACGGCGGTCTTACATGATATGACAATGCATTGGTTTACTAGCACAAGTGTGTGTTGGCGGTGAATTTTGATTGGTGAAGTGGTTTCCTGGTAATGTTGATCTACATCTCCTTCCAATATCATTCCTTAATACAGTTTTAACATTTCTATCACAGAAAAATCATTTTCGTAAATAAGAAAAGAATTTTTTTCTCATATTCTCAAAAACAATTTTCAAAACATAATTTTAATACAAAAACACAGTGCTCACGAATCAAAGTTTAGCAAGACATCATGTGTTTCACTCTATAGAAAAAGTTGTATATCCTAATCTTGTCTGCTGGTGTGAACAGCACAATGTTTGAGTACGTGCAATGTGCAGTATAGACTACTCTCCCCATTTAAATTCAATATTGTTACACCGTTTCAAGGGAAACCGTCAAATAAGCCGCCGGGTAATTTATATTGTGATCTTGTCTGGTAGTGTAAACCGAACAGTGTTTAGTACGTGCAATGTGCAGTATAGACTACTCTCCCCATTTAAATTCAATATTGTTACACCGTGGCAAGGGAAACCGTCAAATAAGCCGCCGGGTATTTTATATTGTGATCTTGTCTGGTAGTGTAAACCGAACAGTGTTTAGTACGCGCAATGTACAGTATAGACTACTCTCCCCATTCACATTTAATATTGTTGCAAAGAATTCTGTCAAATGACCTGCCGGGTATTGTATATTGTGATCTTGTGCTGGTAGTGTAAAACCGAACAGTGTTAGTACGCGCAATGTACAGTATAGACTACTCTCCCCATTCACATTGAATATTGTTGCAAAGAATTCTGTCAAATGACCTGCCGGGTATTGTTATATTGTGATCTTGTCTGGTAGTGTAAACCGAACAGTGTTTAGTACGCGCAATGTACAGTATAGACTACACTCCCCATTCACATTTAATATTGTTGCAAAAGAATTCTGTCAAATGACCTGCCGGGTATTGTATATTGTGAACTTGTCTGGTTGTGTAAACCGAGAACAGTGTTTAGTACGCGCAATGTACAGTATAGACTACTCTCCCCATTCACATTTAATATTGTTGCAAACGAACTCTGTCAAATGACCTGCCGGGTATTGTATATTGTGATCTTGTCTGGTAGTGTAAACCGAACAGTGTTTTAGTACGCGCAATGTACAGTATAGACTACTCTCCCCATTCACATTTAATATTGTTGGAAAGAACTCTGTCAAATGACCTGCCGGGTATTGTATATTGGTGATCTTGTCTGGTAGTGTAAACCGAACAGTGTTTAGTACGCGCAATGTACAGTATAGACTACTCTCCCCATTCACATTTCATATTGTTGCAAAGAACTCTGTCAAATGACCTGCCGGGTATTGTATATTGTGATCTTGTCTGGTAG
>NW_025782686.1:0-32154 GCF_021130785.1 Homalodisca vitripennis
AACCGCATAAGTACAAACTGACCCAGCACTGTATAATTATTCAATATTTTCTCAAATTTACATGTCTACTAATGTTTCTGCGACTTTTGAGAACAGCTGAAAGTGGTCAACGGCTGTTTAGAGTAAGTTAACTTTGTCTTTGTAAACCGCATAATACAACTGACCCAGCACTGTATAATTATTCAATATTTTCTCAAATTTACTTTGTCTACAAATGTATCTGCGACTTTTGAGAACAGCTGAAAGTGTCAACGGCTGTTTAGAGTAAGTTAACTTTGTCGTTGTAAACCGCATAATACAACTGACCCAGCACTGTATAATTATTCAATATTTTCTCAAATTTACATGTCTACAAATGTTTCTGCGACTTTTGAGAACAGCTGAAAGTGTCAACGGCTGTTTAGAATAAGTTAACTTTGTCTTTGTAAACCGCATAATACAACTGACCCAGCACTGTATAATTATTCAATATTTTCTCAAATTTACTTGTCTACAAATGTATCTGCGACTTTTGAGAACAGCTGAAAGTGTCAACGGCTGTTTAGAGTAAGTTAACTTTGTCTTTGTAAACCGCATAATACAACTGACCCAGCACTGTATAATTATTCAATATTTTCTCAAATTTACTTGTCTACAAATGTATCTGCGACTGTTTGAGAACAGCTGAAAGTGTCAACGGCTGTTTAGAGTAAGTTAACTTTGTCGTTGTAAACCGCATAATACAACTGACCCAGCACTGTAAATAATTATTCAATATTTTCTCAAATTTACATGTCTACAAAAGTTTCTGCGACTTTTGAGAACAGCTGAAAGTGTCAACGGCTGTTTAGAGTAAGTTAAACTTTGTCTTTGTAAACCGCATAATACAACTGACCAAGCACTGTATAATTATTCAATATTTTCTCAAATTTCCATGTCTACAAATGTTTCTGCGACTTTTGAGAACAGCTGAAAGTGTCAACGGCTGTTTAGAGTAAGTTAACTTTGTCTTTGTAAACCGCATAATACAACTGACCCAGCACTGTATAATTATTCAATATTTTCTCAAATTTACTTGTCTACAAATGTATCTGCGACTTTTGAGAACAGCTGAAAGTGTCAACGGCTGTTTAGAGTAAGTTAACTTTGTCTTTGTAAACCGCATAATACAACTGACCAAGCACTGTATAATTATTCAATATTTTCTCAAATTTACTTGTCTACAAATGTTTCTGCGACTTTTGAGAACAGCTGGAAGTGTCAACGGCTGTTTAGAGTAAGTTAACTTTGTCTTTGTAAACCGCATAATACAACTGACCCAGCACTGTATAATTATTCAATATTTTCTCAAATTTACTTGTCTACAAATGTATCTGCGACTTTTGAGAACAGCTGAAAGTGTCAACGGCTGTTTAGAGTAAGGTTAACTTTGTCTTTGTAAACCGCATAATACAACTGACCAAGCACTGTATAATTATTCAATATTTTCTCAAATTTTACATGTCTACAAATGTTTCTGCGACTTTTGAGAACAGCTGGAAGTGTCAACGGCTGTTTAGAGTAAGTTAACTTTGTCTTTGTAAACCGCATAATACAACTGACCAAGCACTGTATAATTATTCAATATTTTCTCAAATTTACATGTCTACAAATGTTTCTGCGACTTTTGAGAACAGCTGAAAGTGTCAACGGCTGTTTAGAGTAAGTTAACTTTGGATAACGTGTCGTAAATATTATAACTATTTTCCAGTATATATTAAATATTCTGTGAAAATTTGCCAATTATTCTCATCTTTTAAACCTTCCTTGGACTTCTACGAATATTTTAAAATCAAAATTTGTCTAATCGGTCCAGCCGCTCTCCCATTTTAGTGGGACTAACAAACGTAACTCCGCACACACACACACACACACACACACACACACACGCGCGCGCGCGCGAGTAGATAGTAATATGGCGGTTCTAGCTCACTTTTGGGACAGTTTAGAAAATCAACCATAAAATACTGTTTAAAAGGACAATAAACGAATCTGTAACTCACGAATGAAAAAATTAACCGAATCTATAGCTGTTTGCTTCTACTTTCTTGAGCTGTCAAATCAATCTATTTGAAATGTCCTGCTACGACGAAAAAATCTTGCTTCTACTCTACAAAATTGATAGTAACACAGTCTTTATCTTTAATAGTCTTCTTTCCCAGTAACAACCAAGTGTAATTTTTCATTTTTGTTTAATTCTTTAATCTTTTTTCTCATCCAAAACAGTCAAAAATCTGTTCGGTAAGTGTACTTTACAATCTTCCAACTCGGCAATTATTGTAAACCCGAATTTATCTTTCATTTTCTCCAAATTCAAGATTCTATGTTTCTTCCTTTCTTCCAATTCATTTAACTTCTTATACTCTTTAAACTTACATTCTCCAATATCATTTAACTCTTTTCAAGAACTCCATTTAAATAGAAAAAATTTAAAGACGGAAAAAATGAAATTTGCTAACAATCACTCGAGAAGTCGGGGAGAATGTGAGTAAAACCGCAATTCTTTTCACGAGGTTCTTCGTTTAATTTCTTCTCCAAATGTACTATAAAATCATCAAAGATTTCAGGCTTAAAATCGTAGACAAATTCAACATCCAGATAATGAAAAAATACAGGTAATATCTTTTCATAATAAACGTGTGTATCGATACCTACAAACCTAATGTATTCTTTGAAAAGGAAAATAATTTTGTCAATGGTTCCAAGAGATAAGTAAAAAATTTTATTCTGTTTTCTAAATTCTGTAACAAATTTTGTTTGTTTTTCATCTCCGTATTGTAATTTTATAAGCAGATTATTCAAATGTGTTAGTTTATTTCGTAATTTCTTAGGTTTAGGTCTTTCGTACAAAATTAAATTACAATCTCTACAAACTAAATATTTTTTATCAATAATTTCTCCTCTATTATAACACTTGTAACAGTTGGCATTGTACTCTTCCATTTAAACAAAAAAGATTTTTTTATAAATGGAGATTATGGAACTAAGTCTACCAAGATATAAATTTTTCAGCACAAATGTATTATGTTTACATTTCTACAACAGAGATAAATAGAAATAATTTCATTCTATTGTACAACTATTTAGGATATTTTGTCTATGATTACAAAGATTATTACGGAAGAAATCGAGATTTTTCAGCAGCGAAAGAGTATATTTTTGAAGTATTAGAAGGAATGAAAGAGAATAACATGAATTTAATCAATTATTGTTAAAGACATACAAAATGAGTGTTTGTTAGTGTGCGTGTTTTTGCGATATCTACTTAACTTCTAAGAAATTGGGAATGGGATAAGAAGAAAGGTATCATATGTTTTTATTTCAATCAACTCTAGATTTGTGACGTCTGCTGAGAGCGTTTGTACCACTAACGCTTGACCTTGCGTTGCGCACGCCGTGTGTGGTACAAGGACAGTAGTGACACCAAACAATGACCTTGCTTTGCACACGCCGTGTGCGACAATGAAATCACTGTAAAAAACACTTAATTCTGTATTACAAATGAACACTATTTTCACACAATGTTTTTATCACAGTTTAGAATGTCTACACAAATTCAACACACAATCTTCTTGTAATGTCTTTCTTCGAGAATATAATAGAAACTTATTAAATATGAAGGACAACGCCCAGTGGAACACTTCACTTCACTTTTAACAAGAAACACAGATCTTCACAGCAATCTTCTTACTTTATAAAGTCCATATCTTCTTTCTTCAACTTGCAAATACATTAGAATCTTCTAAATAATGATATATCTTGTTTAAATTTCGTTAAAATAGAGGAGGATCACACATGGCTAGCTATACGTGGCCAACGCCCAGCAAGAGATGAAGACGAGATGTAGTGTTACCAACATGTTAAAATGAAATGTCTCAATTCCCTAGAACTGTTATAGTTTCCAATGTATATTAAATAAGTATATATCAATATTTCTTTCAAACCTTGTTGTTCAAAAACCACTCAACCGATTTTAATGAAATTTGGTACACATATAGTAAATACTTAACTCTTTCGACTTAACTTATCCATAAGGGTGAAATCATCCCCTATTTCTTAATATTCATAAAAAAATATAAAAAATTATCAGACAAATCTGAAACTTCAAAAACAAGCGAGTTCTACTTAAAATTTCATGAAAATAACAAAATGTTCAAAATCTACCCCAATCATCCCTTATATTTAAACTCTTATATCTAGAGAACTATTGGAGCTTTTCTGATGAAATTTGGTATATAGGTTCAGTAAATATTAAAGTATTTTGTAAAATCATCACTTCCGGTCCATGACCTTGAAATAGTTTTTTCCTAATATCATCACTATTTTTCAAAGTTTTTTACTGCAATTTAAAATGAATACTTTTATCAATGTCTTTAACAATTCTGTAAAGTTTTAAAACTATCCGACGAATAATAGTGGAAAATAAACGCGATTTTTACTGAATTTCTCTAATATCGTTCTTAATCACATCATAGGCTAAAAATTTCTCAGAAACCACAACCACATAACATGTCGAGTTTGTAACAGCTTTTTGAAAATCCATGTTGATAATTATATCGTTCTTTGAACCAGAAATATTTGTCATACTCTTTGTTGTATCAATGACATAAATAGGTCTATTCGCTAAAAATTCTTTAGGATTGTAATACATTTCCTTATTATTACAGTAAACTTTCTTAAAATCTTGATACATCTGATACATGATTCTGAAAAGACCTCCGGAAATGTTTAAATTTTGTAATTCATCTGGATAATAAGAACCGTTCAATTTTACTCTGATATTTTTTACATCCAAAACTATCAAACTTTGAAGGATTTTTTTCTTGATTATTCTGTCTATCTGTTTTGAAAACCTATGATAACGAACTTGGGATTGAAGATATTTCTATAAATATTTGTGATATCGAACGAATAAGTTGTTCCGGAAATACCTTTTTGTTCAATACATTGCCAATCTAGAAAATTAAACATAATGTTTTGACTTTTTGTAATTTCATCAATCAACCTTATTTTTACTCGTGATTTTATAATCAATCATTGGAACTCTAATAAAAAAATCTGTAATTGTTATTTTTCCATCAACAGGCATAACATTTCCAGTTGCAGTCTTCAGAATCACATCATCGTCTTCTGCTCTTATAAAACTTAGATAAAATCCTCCTTTATAGATCGGAATAGTAACATTTTCAAAAAATCCTAATCCAAAATGAGATAAATTTCCAGCTGCTTCAAAAACACCAAATTTTAAAATCTGATTCAAAGCCATTAGAAGTTTTGAGAAATAACATCACTTTTTGAATACGAAATAGTTCCTTTAATTGTGCTTAATTGGCCACAGTTTTCGACTTCTTCTATCAATTTATTGTGTTTTCTTACTTCAATCTTAGAAAAATAAAAACGGTATAAAATTATCGATTAATCTAACATTATCAGTTTCCAAGATATGCTTGACCATCTTGTTTTGTTAAAGTTCCAGAAATATAAAACTGGAAGTTAGACGAGCAAAAGTTATCTCCAAAATCAATATTAAACTCAGTTCTTTTATTCGGTTCATTCAAATGTTGTTTACTAATTGGATAGAAATTTTTAAACTCCGCCCTTTCAATATCACTAGCATATTTTCTGTAGTCCGCCATTTAATAAGAGAAAATTTAGAAATTTTAAACATCATGTATCATTTTTTCATCGATCTAATGTACGTTTTTATAAGAAAAGATATAAATTTTAGTAAAATAATTAAAAAGATTAGAGTCATTTTTAATGATCTACTTCGTCATATTCAGGATTCTCTTCCTTAAATTTTGCGATCTCGGTCACATATTTCAATAAAATTTGCACAGGATAGTAACCGCTATCTATAATATTGTTCCAATCAACTGTATCTTTATTTTCATCCAAAAACTTTATATTCAAGTGTTGATAGAGACAAAGAACAGACATATGATCTTTTAATTGATAATGTATATTTTCTTGAATGAACTCTGATGATAAAGTTTGATATTTAGCAATGTTATACCAATTCAATTTGTTTACGTATAATCTCATCATATCTTCGGATAATTCATATTTTTGAGAAATGTCATCCCAAATGTTCTTTTTTCAAATCTCTTTCGTGTTGCATGATGAAAAGATCGAAAGCACTGTAATGTCCCGCCATCTCTATTTATTAGGGAAAAAATTTCAAATCAAGTTTTTATAAATTGGCTCTTTTTAGCGTTACATTCAGCACATTTTCCCGAAATTCTTTTAACTCCGTTAATGTTTGCATAGTATTTTATATCATTTGTTGCAGTTTTTTTCTTTACATCTCACACAATATATGAGCGCCATTTATATAAGGAAAATTAGTCATCATAGCCGCCTAATCCATTAAATCTGTTATCAATGTTTTCAAAAGATTTATTAACATCTTCTTTAAATTTATTAAAGTTTTCTTCTAGTTTATTTACTTTATCGAGATATAAAGAGTATCGATCATCTATTCTTTTAAGTAATTCATTATTATGTGTTACATTCTCATTGAAACGTGTACCAAAATTTTCAAAAAAGTTTATTTTCTCATTGAAATGTGTATCAAAATTTTCCAGAATTTTGTTAATTACTTCACCAACTAATTCATTAACATTATTTTTATATGTATTAAAGTTTTCTTCTAGTTTTATTTACTTTATCAAGTAATTCACCAACATCGTCTACTGATCTTCTATTTCTGGCTTCTAACTTGTCATAGACTTCTGTTGTAAAATCTTTAACATGCTGTTTATGATTCTCATAATTTTGTTTTAGTTCATTAAACATTTTAATATGATCTTCTAATTGAATCATTACAACAACATCAAATGGATTAATTCCTTTACTAACACTGCTAATTCTTTTTCCTTTAAAATCTAAGGCATTTTTAACATTCGGATCATGTAAATCAACAATATCGATGTTTTCTGATAATTTTAGAGGTTTTAAAATTTGTTCTTTAACAACAACATCATGTTTGTCAATACCAGGTCGAACACCGACAATTCTTTTTTTATTAGCCAAACTAACATAAATTCTTTTCAACTTTGATCGCTTCAGTAATTTTATCAGCTTTTTCGATATGAGACATTAAATTGGTAAATAATTTTTTTACACCATCATCAACTTCTTTTTCCAATGTTTTTATTTTATCAGCAACTTCATTTGAACTCATGAAATTTGCAAGTTTGTTATCATATTCTGCTTTAAAATCTTCAATCTCGACAGCAAACATATCTGAATCTGGAAGGTTTTGTAATAAATTTTCTAACTTGTTATCAAACTCATTTCTCAAACTATCAAAATTCAAACTATTATCTACATTTTGAATAATTTGTGTTCCAAATACGTCAAAAATATTTTGTGAATCCATATTTATTAAGTAATAATTTGTTAACAACTTCTTTAAAATCTTTACCAGTACTCAGTTCATTCAACACAAAAAACACATAAATGACCACAAATTGGGGGATCTTTATAGTCTTGAATCTGAGAATCATTGTAGTAGACGCTTGATTTTTTCAAATATTTAATCAATTCTATAGGTGGTTTGTCCTCAATTCTTCCATACGAATCAAAATAACATGCATTCTTATCATTTTTATAATAACAAATCCAATGCGTTCCACTTCCCATAATCGAGTCTAAATTCACAATTCCACATTCAAATTTCTTAACTTTTTCAGGTAATGTATCTCTCATGAAGATTCCTCTAAAATGTTTAATATTTTTGCAGATTTCTTCCAATTCCCCGAATGTTAAAGGTTTTAAATTTTTTTTTCAATGTTTGATTTCACGTAATTCAAAGTTTTTTCATTTAATCCAGATCCTGTAACATCTTCCAACTCTTTATCTAACCAATTTAAAATGTTTCGAACAATAGGAATCACATCTTTTTTAACGATTGGAGCAGCTTTACGAACATAAGGAACAACATTTTTAACAACTGGAATATATTTTCTCCAAAATCTAATAAATCTTTCAAAAGTCCACCATTTTTGAGTTCTTTTCAACTGATTATAAGAAAATTCTATTCTGGTTCCTTTATTGTTTTTTCTTATGTTTTTCGAGTTTATTGTATTGTCTATTTGTTTAAAAATATCTTATCTTCGCCATTTTTTAGTTGATCTATTTTAAATTGAATACTAACGGGTATTTTCTTCTTAAAAGCGGATTTTAATTTTTTTCTTTCTGATTTTTGCTGAAATTTACGTTCACCTCCATTTATATAGTTAAAAATTTCAAGTTCTCTTCGATTCCCATTCCTAGTTTTCTCTTCAAAAACATTGCTCCAGCTGTTTGGAAGCGCAACAAATCTTTCACCTAAACTAGCATCTTTTGATAAAAATCTATCCATTGCCTTATCTTGCAAAACTTTATCTGCGATATGTCTGGAATTTGTGTCTCTATGTTTTGCATAAAAAATATCGTGTTCCATAGCAGCTTGATCTAATTTATTTATACCAGTATCTCCTCTTTTTAGTCCTTTTTCGAGTTTTGTGCCAGGCCCCAGATACTGATAAGTTGGCACGTGTAATTCAAAAGGTAAATTGTTGATAAAATCATTCAAAAGTCCACTACCCTCAATCATAGATGAACTTATTGCCGGCAAAACTCGTTTTAAATATTTAATTCCATCAGGTTTTTCAATCATTTCATCAAGTTTTGTTCGAAAGAAAATCTTTAATCGCTTTCTTTTCGTTCAAAAAATTGTTGTTTCCAGCCTTTTCTTGAGCATAAATATAATTTATAATTCCATCGAGTTTTGTCAAATCGTCGATATATCTGTACTCAATCTTATTATCACTGTATTTTCTTATACCAGATCCTTCGATTCGTTTTTTCCCAAATTGGTTTAATCAAATTGAGATATTTTTTTACCTTTACTTGACTTTGGTTTCTTAGTTGATGGATCATTATTTTTGTAAATTGAATCAAGATTCCCATAAAATTTCAGTATACTTTTTCAAGTCTTCTTCAGAATATAAACCGTCTTTTGGAACATCAGTGCCTGTTAATAATCTCCATAAACCTTGAGTTTCCTTCATATGTTTTTTCATTAATAATGATATCATTATGCTCAAAATTTCACGGGCAAATTTCCAATCATAAAACTTTTCTTTTTTTCTGTCCCAATACAAACCAAATTTATCATCCTTTGCTCTAGGAAGAAATTTTTTACCAATTTCACCAATTATTATATCCGTTGTTCCAGGACTTATTGGTTCAACTATGGTAGAGTCTTCAATGATTCGAGGTCTAAATGGTGTTGAAGATGGTAATTTTGGCAATTCAAACTCAGATTCTGGAATTGAAATATCAGCAAATTGTCGTACAAACTGGAACCAAATTCATTAAATTTTGATTATCGCTTAAAACATTTTCAATTTTGCCCTCAACATTTTTTATTGCAGAAGTTACAGGTTGATTAATTTTTTGAATAAGTTCTTGTTCTTCTTCATCCATTCGAATCTGTTCTTTAAATTCTTTGATTAATTTCTTTTCTATTTTGATCAAGTTTTTTTTGCTTCTTCTGAAGTTACGTTCGCCATTTATTTAGGAAAATTTTGAAACGTAAACGTGGAACGTGGAAACGTGAACACGAAACGTGAACACGGAACGTAAAAACGTGAACGTGGAACGTGAAACACGAACGTAAAACAATGAACGTGAAACGTGAAACATGAACGTGAAACATGAACGTGAAAACATGAACGTGAAACATGAACGTGAAAACATGAACGTGAAACGTGGAACGTGAACGTGGAACGTGAACGTGGAACGTGAACGTGGAACGTGAACAGATTTACCGTTTTTCTGTTATTTTCATAATGTAAATAAAAATTAAAGATAATATAAAAATAATTGTAACAAATATTTTATCAAGTAGATTTTGTCAGACCACTGAGCAGCATTTATATTAGAAAATTTATTCAGATATTTACCATTTTTAGGCTTCAAAGTTAGATTAATAGTTAAAAATCCGTAGTCTTCCTTCCAAATTTTATCACATAACTCAATAAAGTGGTTAAAACTCATATCAGATCCCACATAAATTGTTATAAATCTTTCTCGAATAGTGATCATCTTGCTTAAAAAATACACAACATATTCAGGTTATTTCTTATAACTTGTTTATCAACCTTTGAAAAGCATTGGGAAAGATAGATACAAGATATGTTTTTGTGACGGGACATTACGAAAATATTCCTTAATAACGTCTTGATTTTCTAAAATACAATCAATCAAAAACGATTAAACGAATTGGGTTTACATTCGCTTAACGGAACTATGTCCTCAGAAGCATTATAAAAAATGTGATATTTTTTTGTTTAAGTTTTTCTCAATATTTTCAAATCTTTCTTGTAATTTTTTATAGGCGTCTTGTTCTAAAGATTTACTAAAAACATACAAATTGGAATAAGGAATCAACCTATTGTAGATAAAATTCAATAATAAAGTTGTTTTTCCACATCCACTTGAACCAACAATTAACAATCTGATTGGTTGATCTTTCTTATTTTCTTCAAACGTTTGAAGTTTTATCTGATCTTTTTGCTTTTAAAAAAATTTCTTTCTCCATTTAAATAGAAGATTTTCATCTTGAAGCAACGCTTGCGAAAATGAAGCTGTTCAAGTTGACTTCAGAAAGCTCTCAATTATTTTTAAACTTGGAACATCCTATACACTTAGAGGAAGAATCAAATTATTTTATCGGTTTAAGCGGTTTTTATTCTGACAATTTTGTAATAAATATTAGTGAAAGTTCTCCTTATTGCATAGGATTTAGTGAGAAGAACATAACAAAATACTATGGTTTAAACAAAGGATATTATACTTTCGATCAAATAAAAAATTCCCTTAAAAATTATCTGAAAACATTCAAACAATCAGATAAATCTTTAAACTTTGACGAAAACAAGTTTGAAATGCAAAAAAATTATCTCTCTAATAAAATTCAAATAAAATCACCAGTAAGAATAATGTTTTCAGCAATTATTGTAGAATTGTTAGGGTTTGTTCAAGAAACTATTGAGCCAAATCAGGTATATTTAGGAAATAAAACGCCAAAATTTAGACCGTTTGATGTAATTGAAGTGCACTGCAATCTCGTTGAACCTAGTTTTGAAAATCATACCGAACATTTACACAAAGAATCTGAAATTTTGTACACTTTTTTCCCAAATGTTGCTTATGGATCAAAAATCAGTGAAAAACCAAATGAAATCGATTATATTCCAATTAGAAAAAATATTAAAAGAATTCAAAAAATCGCTCTGACTATTCAAGACTCTGAAGGAAATCTATTAAATAATGAGAGTAAAACAACAATATATTTAAGATTGCAAGTAACTAGTTAAATTTCTTTCTATCTAAATGGAGTCAGTTGTAGACCTACTCAATAATCAACTTACATTCAATAATAAAGACATTGTAACGATTGTTGACGAAAACAATGTAATCTGGTTTAAGGCTAAAGATGTTTGTGAAATATTAGGTTATGAAAAAACAAAACACGCAATTAAATTAAATGTTGATGATGATGACAAAATTCAATATTTTTACTTAAAAAACAAGGGGCTATTTGAATGGCCCCTTAACAATCTTCATCCTGACACTGTTTTTATCAATGAATCTGGACTTTATTCTTTAATTTTGAGATCACATAAAAAAGAGGCAAAAATCTTCAAAAATTGGGTTACAAAAGAAGTTTTGCCAAGTATTCGTAAATTTGGTCAGTACAAACTTGAAAACAAGATTAAATATTTAGAGGACGAAGTTAAACACTTGCAAATTAAAGATGAAATAAAAACGGAAATAATCGCAAAACAAAGTGTAAAAATTGACTTAATGAAACCAGAACTTGTTTGTAAAAATTTTGATAAGAAAAAACACCATGTTTTTGTATTAATTAAGAAGAATCACATGTGGGAATATCCTTATTACGTTATCAGAGCTCAAAAGAGAGAAATACCGAAAAGATTGAAAGAACTTGAAATTGATTACCCAGAAATGGAAATTTTATTAAGACATGGAGATCCAAATAGTATAAATCTCTACAACCAAATGAAAGAATCTTTGAATATTTTATACAACGGAAATCATTTTACTACAAATATGGCAGAATCTCGACTGATTTATAGAATATCTAAATTACACGATGAAAATGTTTCTAAATTTTTACTAAAAACTCTCGATTTATTATATTTTGTTTGTAAATGTTTAGCATAACTAGGTAACCATTGTAAAATCTTTTTTTCATATTCACAAGGCATTTCGTTTTTATAACTTTCGCTGAAAATTTTTTTAGCACAATCTTTGCAAAAAGCATCTTTTCTATCTTTACTATACTGCCAGTTATTAAATTCAGAAATATTTTTAATTTCTTTACAAAAGTAACACTTTTTCTCTTCTAAAGTTAATTTGTTCATTTTAACGTATAATTCCTTACAATAACAGTCTTTTCTATTCTCTTCTTGACACTTTGTACATTTCTTTTGAGACTCCATTTATATAGAAAAAATTATTACACGATGAAAATGTTACTAAATTTTATTAAAAACTCTTAACTTATGATATTTGGTTTGTAAATGTTTTTCATAGTTATTTAACCATTTTTATAATTCTTCCACATTCACAATGAGTATCTTCATAATATAATCTATGAAGATTCTTCTTTACACAATCTTTACAATATGAGTCTTTCTTATCTCTACTATAGTGATCACTATTAAACTCTGAAATTTTTTTAGTTTCTTTACATTTAAGACATTCTTTATCTTCCAAAGTTAATTTTTCTATTTTATCATATAATTCTTTATGATATTCCCTTTCACAATCTTTGCAATTATAATGCATTCCATCTTTTCCTATTTTTATCTTTATAAAATTCATTTAAATCTTTAAATTCTTTGCACTTTGTACATTTCTTTTGATGCGCCATTTATATATAGAAAATTTATATTACAGTTTTGACTTCTTCAATTCATATTCATAAAACTTTCCGGTTATTTCTTCATTATTTAAATCTTTTATACTATAAGTTACGGGATCTGTGTTATTAATTTGATAAATCACAAAGATTTCTCTTGACCAATTGTCCTTATATTTGTTCGAAAATGTTTGTTTTTTACTAACAATTCTTACATGATCATTGACTTTAAATTTAGTTTTCGTGTGAATTTCAGGTGGAACATACTTGAAAACGGTCTCTAATAACTCCTTTTCTGCATCCTTATCTACGTCTTTCGGTTTCATTTTGATTGTGCTGTGAACTGTATCGTTATAATTGTTTACGATTTTTTGAAGAATATCGATCCATTTAAAGTTTTTATTAATCTCAAAAATTACTTTCATTCTCTCATTTTGAGTTCTGTTATATCTCTCTACAATACTTGATTTCTCTTCGTTTTCAGTATGATAAATCTTAATGTTGTATTTCCTCAAAAACATCGTTAAATTCTTTATTTTTAAACTCTAAACCCTTATCTGTATGAAGTAGGTTAGGAGGTTTGTGATTGATCCTTATGGCATCTTTTTACTATATCTTCGAAAGCTTTTGAAATATCCTTGCCGTTTTTTCTTTTGATAGCTCTTGACCAAGCATATTTTGAGAAAGTATCAATAACATTTAACATATACTTAAATCCATCATTTTGATCTGAATAGTTAGACATTATAACTAAATCTGCTGCCCATAAATCGTCAATTCCTAATGTTATAATTTTTCTCTTTTTAAACTTTTTTCGTACTGGTGCATGAATTTCTCGAGCTTCAATCTCTATCTCATCTTTAGTCTTCAATTCTTGCTTAACAGGTTTTGGATTTGGATTCTTTATAAACTTACTCTTGTTTGTCTTACATTTTGAACATTTTGCAGCAATTCTATACAATCCATTTTGAGTTTGAACGATTTTTGAATCTATATTTTTCGTTTTCTTTTTACACTTGTGACAGTGAATTAAATCATCTTCCATTTACATATCAAAGTTTCCAAGTTTATTTAATTCGTCTAATATATCAGATTTTGCTTCATTTTTATAGCCATACGGTACTGTATCGATCTTATTTTCTAGGACAATTCTCTTATCATCTTTAGCGTTCAGTGCCAGCTTGTTTATGGTAACAGTGTACAACTCATGTTTATAACTTTTGATGACTGTCATCTCCCTAAATTCTTCTTTATCTTCGAACAAACATCTCTTCAAGTTTTTCGATATTTATTGTTTTATTTACAACGCTTCTCTTAATTCCTTTACACCTAACTGGGTTTTTATCTAGATATTTGTACGAGTACATCTTAGACCTTAAACCACAAAATTCTTCTAAAACTTCGCTATTTAACTCATCTTTGAATTTTCCCTATTACCTTCTTATTTTTAGTAGTGAAACATTCATGATCTTTTGGATAATCACTTGTATCAAAGTCATCTATATTTTCTTTAATAATTTTAAAAGGATCTCGTTTCAATTCTAGAAAATAACTGTCTGTATCCATGTAACACAGATTCAAATCTGGATCAAACTTCTTTAATTTGTTGTAATAAAACTCGTACATTAGCAATTTTGAGAGGTCGAGAACTGAAAATCCTATGTAAATCGGTTTGTTAAATTTAACCTTTTGTTTGTACATGTGACTCGCTATAAAGTTGTCGTCAAAGATGTTAAAGCATTTGAAATTTTGTTTTCTTAGCTTGTTTCATTGAAAATTCTTCATTTCCAAGCTTAATATCACATCTGTTTCTCACATTTTCCATATATTTTCCAAAAACTGAGTTGTTCATCAGCTTATAAAAGTCCTTTTCAAAGTCGCTTGTAGCTTTGGTTCTCATGTTTGTGTTAAAATCAATGTATTCTTTCATAAAAGGCTTCTGATCGAATGCAATAACTCTATTCACATGTTTCAAAATCATACCTTGTTCCAAATAGACCTTCAAATTTCTCGAATGAACAACGTATTCAGTTTTATCCAGTAGAGTTGTGCAAAGTTTGTTTTTAAAATGTTCTGGAGCAAGAGGTAAATCCTTGTGATGTTCGTGTAAATTTGTTGGATATCCAAGATCGACTTCGAGAATATAGCCATAATCTTCGTCGCCAGTGAGTTCTAAAATTGTTTCTTGCCACTCTTCTTTTGTATACGTTTTAGGATCCATCCACTTGATATCACTAAACGGCAGTTTTTGCATAAGACCATACCCATAAAGGTTGTTTGCATCGAGATAGAGTAAATAGTTTTCGGGCTTTGTCTTATCAAAATCTTTTAAATATTTGTTTATTTGCTTTCACATATCGTTTAATACACTGAGAAATGCCTCCGCGAATACCTTTTTCGATCATCAAATACATATTATAATCACTAATTAATTGTAATTCTATCTTCGTTAATTTTAACATAGCATCCCATGCAAGACTGGGAGCTGTTAGATAGTGTGCTGGATCAAGCTTATAGCAATTTAAACAAATATTCCTAAAATTTTCAAAGATATCAGCGAGCAATAGAACATCTTGAATGTTATAGAGATCAGAGTAATTTCCTAGATTTTTCTCTTTTAATTTGTTCCAAACATTTAAGTAGTGTTGAAAATCTTTCTCAGATATGCTCTCATCTGTCAAAAGTGAATAGAAATCTTGAATTCTCAATTCTTCTGTGTAATCAAGTTTTTTCAATACTGTCGATAAATTCATAGGGAAATATTCCTTTTCCAGATAGAATTTTAAAAATCTCGTCGTCGTCATTTGGCTGTCTTTCTATTATCTCATTCAATATTCTTCCATCTTGTATAAAATGATTTGTATGTTTGAAGTCTTCTCTCTTTAGATTTTTAGCTAACTTTTCTATAGACGAGGCCATGAATCTGAACGTGTCTACAAACGAAAACTTGATGAATTTTCTTGGCTTATCACCTTCGAATTCATAGCCATATCCAGAATTTACAGAATAATTTATATATTTTTCATCGGTGTTTGCAATCAAATCAACATTTCCATATTGTTTAGCCAATTCTTTTATGTAAAAATGAGTATCGTAATTTGACATATTGTGGCAGAAAACGGGAATATTCTGAGGAAATTTCAAAATTTAGATTGCAACATGCATGAGCTGCGCCTCGAAACTTGCCGGTTAAATGACAATGATCTCTCACTTTATTATAACTCTTATCTTTCCAACTATCAGGAGTAAAACCATACTGAATTGACCCAACATCATAAGCAGACCATTCACAGATATGACAAACGTTTGAATTTTGATATGAAATTTCTTCTTCTTCAGTTAATTTCATAGGTTTTTTGTTCTTAGAATTATATTTTGTAGCTATGTATTTCGATAATTTATTGAGTTCTTCAAACAATTTTGCAGGAACATTTTGGCAAATCTTCTTCATTTTTTGCTCGATAACATATCGGCTTGTACATACGATTGGTCACATTTGACACTAAATATAGAGTAAAACCATAAGGAATGTGCTTCTGAATCTTGGTTGTAGTCGATCTTTGTGGATTGTTCTTGCATGTCGGAATTTTTTCTAATATGCTCTCAAAATCCATATAAATAACGTACGGATGGCTAAACTTCTTTTGATAATTAGTAAATTTAGTTGTTTGACCTGGAAATGGCATAATAGGTTTGCATACTTCATGTTGCTTGCAAATTTCTAAATGATCTGCTAAATCTCCAGATTTGTAGAAATGGCTTAAACATCTTCTACATAGCAATTTTTTATGTTCGTGTTTAGATAACTGAGAACTCACTAATCTATTTAAATCTGTTATCAACACATAATGAGATTTGTCTTCTTGTTTAACATACAATAAATCGATTTCTAACTCGGCATTATAAACTTCGGAAATTTGTAATGGAACAATGTTGAGTTTTTCGTCATAAGTATAGATATTTATAGACATTTTTTGGATATTTGTACTTGGAATTGGAGCTGCGTTTCTCAAATAATTGTATATCTTTTAAAGACATTGGATACTCAAAGCCCGAAAATATCTCGTCATTTACAAATTTCTCGTATTGCTTTGCTCTGTCAGCATTCTTTTCGGGGTTTCCCATAGCACATCGGATAGAATAAACAAAACAGAAATCATCTTTATTTTTGATATTTACACAAGCTTTCTTTACTTTGATCTCTTGTGGTAAATCGATATATGATCCTGCGTTCATAAATTCGTGTTTATTAAGGCTCAAAACTAGTTGTTTGCAGCGTTTTAATGTCCATCCAGAACCTTTATTTGGATGATTCGTTTGTTCTCGATGTGTTAATTTATTAAATTGCTTAGTAATAAAGTCGTTCACATCGAAGATTTCATCCGCTTTTATAGTAAAATACATAGGACAAGTTTGTGGTTCACCGTTCACTAAAGTTCGTTCGTATTCGCATTCTAAAGATAAATAACCTTTCATATTTTTAACGGTTTCTTGAAATTTTTCTATTAAACTTTTAATCTCTGGCCTCATAATTGATAGATATTTGTAAATTGACATGAAATTTTCGTTTAAATTCGTTAAAATGTATTGTTTGAAAAGACCATGTATAGAGGATAAAACTTCTACATCTATGATATTTTCAGGTTTTTCGTTTAAGAGTTTTTATCAATTTCTTCGATCATTTCAGACTTAGTTTTATCGTTTGTTTCTATGGACAATTTTTCAGCGATTGATTGAATTTTTTCATCATTAAATAGATTGAGATCTTTTTTATCTTCCTTAAAGTTTTTCTTTAATTCACGCAATTTTTCTATATTGTACATCTTCTCGTGACCATCGATCTGATTCTCCTTAGCCCATTGTCTTAAATAATTCAATTCTTTATTATAAATTTCTTTGTTCTTCAAATGATTTTTCGAATTGTAATGTCGAGTATAGTGATGTTCAAAAATGTCTTTTTTTTTTGCAGTATGGGCACTCTATCTTTTTCCGCTCCATATTTAAAGAGCAAAAAATTTGTAAACTAAAATTTTGAGAAGTGGTGATTTTTGTGACAACTTGACACAAATCAGCACAATTTCTGGTCAAATGTTTTCAGATTGTTCTATTTATTATAGAAAAATCTTTTAACTAAATTTAGTTAAAAGATTTTTCTATAATAAATGGCGGCGCTGTTACAAGAGTTGAATAAGGTTGGTGAACTAAGATTCAAAGAATATAAGAAATTAGTGGAATTGGAAGAAAAAAAGAGATATAGAATCTTGAATTTGGAGAAAATGAAAGATAAATTCGGGTTTACAATAATTGCCGAGTTGGAAGATTGTAAAGTACACTTACCGAACAGATTTTTGACTGTTTTGGATGAGAAAAAGATTAAAGAATTAAACAAAAATGAAAAATTACACTTGGTTGTTACTGGAAAGAAGACTATTAAAGATAAAGACTGTGTTACTATCAATTTTGTAGAGTAGAAGATTTTTCGTCGTAGCAGACATTTCAAATAGATTGATTTGACAGCTCAAGAAAGTAGAAGCAAACAGCTATAGATTCGGTAATTTTTCATTCGTGAGTTACAGATTCGTTTATTGTCCTTTAAACAGTATTTTATGTTGATTTTCTGACTGTCCCAAAAGTGAGCTAGAACCGCCATATTACTATCTACTACTATATATATATATATAGATTGTTTAGGTCTTGGTATTTTTACCTTACAATATATGTTGACGAAGTTTTATCAGCTATACATAGAAGGTCAATCACAGTTTGTTGTAGACATAAACACGTGGTCTCTAACAAGACAGCATTTTTGTATACAATATCTTCTTATAAATTATTTACCATTTAGTAATATATAGAATATAAGTTGAGAGCACATTGCAAGCAGATTTTTAAAGTTTGTATTTTCAGCAATGTTATACTAATTATTTTTATAGTTACTCTGATGATTTACACTTATTTAATACTGCTTTTTACAATTTAAAAATATTGTTGATTGAGTTTTAGTAACACTTTTAGATAGGGCGACTTCAAAAGCAAATACGTCCTTCCTACAGTGGTTCTGTGCAGTGCTCGACACGTGACATTAACGTAGCCCGCACACGGTAACATCGTATTAACTTTACCCTCATTTCTTCTCATTATGTGTTTTATACATCTTTATTTTTTCTACGGGAACATGTGAAGAAGTATTGTTAGAATGACACTCATTGGCAATGTCGGGGCTCGCCGATTACGTCATAGATATTTTAATACTTCCGGAAGAGATCAGTGAAATCCAATTCTAGAAATCGATTATTGCTAAGTGGAGGAGTCATGCGTCAAGTTTATAAATGCACTACTTTACGCCCTCACTTACAGACACGTCCTATTTCCAGTGGAGATTCGTCTACGTCTTCTCAGCAGGTATGTCACCGACAGGCCAATCTTTCTGCGCACGCGCCACGAGACTTTACGCCCTCATTTACAGACACGTCCTATTTCCAGTGGAGATTCGTCTACGTCTGCTCAGCAGGTATGTCACCGACAGGCCAATCTTTCTCCGCACGCGCCACGAGACTTTACGCCCTCATTTACAGACACGTCCTATTTCCAGTGGAGATTTCGTCTACGTCTGCTCAGCAGGTATGTCACCGACAGGCCAATCTTTCTCCGCACGCGCCACGAGACTTTACGCCCAGAGTCCTTTTTTTCTTGTCACACATTTCAAACCGCGTATGTTTCCACTTCTGAACGGGTGATTTGAGGATGTATATTTCTTTGTGTCCATACCACTTTTTAATTTACCATACAAAACACATTTTGTAATAAAAAAAGGTCCGCACTAGCTGTAATTCTTTCAGAAAGAATGCTTATATTTGAGGAAATTTTTAAGCATTTTAATAATATTAGATTACTTACCAATTTTTACATTGAAATAAAATTCATGGAAATGTCTCCAAATATGATTATTATAAATAGCCTATATGTAAGAAGCTATTGTCAGTGAGGCACTGGGTCGGGTAAAAATATACCTCCTCATGTCTCTCAGATCCATTTTCTCAGATCTCCGATCAGCCCAGCCTTCTAGCGTCCTCTCCTCGGTCATGGTGAATACATTGAGCGTGTTACCTCCCCTTTCCCCTCGCATCTCTCAGACCTCCGATCAGCCCAGCCTTCTAAAGTCCTCTCCTTGGGCATGGTGAATACATTGAGCGTGTTACCTTCCCCGTTCCCCTCGCATCTCTCAGATCTCCGATCAGCCCAGCCTTCTAACGTCCTCTCCTTGGGCATGGTGAATACATTGAGCGTGTTACCTCCCCGTTCCCCTCGCATCTCTCAGATCTCCGATCAGCCCAGCCTTCTAACGTCCTCTCCTTGGGCATGGTGAATACATTGAGCGTGTTACCTCCCCGTTCCCCTCGCATCTCTCAGATCTCCGATCAGCCCAGCCTTCTAAACTCCTCTCCTTGGGCATGGTGAATACATTGAGCGTGTTACCTCTCCGTTCCCCTCGCATCTCTCAGATCTCCGATCAGCCCAGCCTTCTAAACGTCCTCTCCTTGGGCATGGTGAATACATTGAGCGTGTTACCTCCCCGTTCCCCTCGCATCTCTCAGATCTCCGATCAGCCCAGCCTTCTAACGTCCTCTCCTTGGGCATGGTGAATACATTGAGCGTGTTACCTCCCCGTTCCCCTCGCATCTCTCAGATCTCCGATCAGCCCAGCCTTCTAAAGTCCTCTCCTTGGGCATGGTGAATACATTGAGCGTGTTACCTCCCCGTTCCCCTCGCATCTCTCAGATCTCCGATCAGCCCAGCCTTCTAACGTCCTCTCCTTGGGCATGGTGAATACATTGAGCGTGTTACCTCCCCGTTCCCCTCGCATCTCTCAGATCTCCGATCAGCCCAGCCTTCTAACGTCCTCTCCTTGGGCATTGTGAATACATTGAGCGTGTTACCTTCCCCGTTTCCCCTCGCATCTCTCAGATCTCCGATCAGCCCAGCCTTCTAAAGTCCTCTCCTTGGGCATGGTGAATACATTGAGCGTGTTGCCTCCCCGTTCCCCTCGCATCTCTCAGATCTCCGATCAGCCCCAGCCTTCTAAACGTCCTCTCCTTGGGCATGGTGAATACATTGAGCGTGTTTACCTCCCCGTTCCCCTTGCATCTCTCAGATCTGTGTGACGGCAAGGGAAACCCCAACCCAGTCGGGACCGAATGAGAAGTACGATGCTGTGCTCTCCCATCTAAGCTAACACTCGCAGCATACCACTGTCGAGCAGGCACTGGACCGTCTTGTAAGCAGCGGTCACCGCATCTGTGTGACGGCACGGGAAACGTCTATCTCAGTGAAGAAGAGAATCTGTCCGTCGCCGGATGGAATTCCTCGTATTTCGTGACCGGGTGGGTCGGAAACAGGGCATCCACTGCAGAGAAGAACTCGATAACCCATTCTCCAAGGGTTCTTGTTCTCTCTTAAACTCCTAACGATTGCTAACTTCACAGGCGAGCTTACTCTACGGTACATTTTCACTGTTCGTTCACCTGATTTCTTGGCACGAGACTGAAGGTGATCAGACGCAGTATAATCCACCAACCCAGGCCATACTTTGGTAGAGCTTTTTCCACCCAGAGACGGTAAAGGCTTATCCCAGCGATCGGAACTTGGGATAACTATGACAACTTAAGTTCCCTATTCAATTCCCCTTTGTATAAAAGTCGTCGGCTACATTCGAGTTTCCACCGAGACGGCGAAAAAGTTACACATATAATTCAGATAATAGCAGCAGAATAGATTGACTCCTCGCTACTCACGGCAGGAACCGTCTGTGCTCAGCATCCAGGACGCTGCGGTACCAAGGGTATCACAGAACCAGCTCAATCCATCCTGCCACGGTGCTGTTCTCGTTTATCATAATAATGTCGATATCATGTAACTCTACTTTTGATTAATATTTTCTAAGTACCGTCTTTTGTTTTTGACTAGGCTTTGCCCAGAGTCTGGCGGAAAACAGAATAGGCCCTCGTGTGACGGAGGTTTTTCAGTTTTTATTGCTAGTCCCCTCTCAGAAGGAGCCAGTAACTCAAGGATCGCAGCACTAACAGCTATAACGCCTCCTTTCCACTACCGTCGTTATACGAGTTTTGTAGAAGTGGTCCTAATATTCCTTTCCTGAACTTCTGGTGTGATCCACATCCCACCACCGCCTTATACGAGTTTTTGCATGATCGGTCTTATATTCCTCTCCTGTACTCCTGGTGTGATCCCCTTCCCAACACCGTCTTATACGAGTTTTGTAGGAGTGGCCTTAATACTCCTCTCCTGTACTACTGGTGTGATTCCCTTCCCACCATCGTCTTATACGATTTTTGTAAAAGCGGTCCTAATATTCCTCTCCTGTACTCCTGCTGTGATCACCCACCCGCCCCTCATCTTCCGATCTTCCTACAGGGATTTGCCTAGTCCTCAGAACGGCTATGTGCAGGATAGGGTGGAGTAGACAGGACGCATTATGTTTTAATGAGATAGCTACAGTAGAGTTGTATATGACTAGTGATGTACATATAGCTACAGTAGAGTTTGTATGACTAGTGATGTACATATAGCTACAGTAGAGTTGTATGACTAGTGATGTACATATAGCTACAGTAGAGTTGCATGACTTGTGATGTACATATAGCTACAGTAGAGTTGCATGACTAGTGATGTACATATAGCTACAGTAGAGTTGCATGACTAGTGATGTACATATAGCTACAGTAGAGTTGTATGACTAGTGATGTACATATAGCTACAGTAGAGTTGTATGACTAGTGATGTACATATAGCTACAGTAGAGTTGTATGACTAGTGATGTACATATAGCTACAGTAGAGTTGTATGACTAGTGATGTACATATAGCTACAGTAGAGTTGTATGACTAGTGATGTAACATATAGCTACAGTAGAGTTGTATGACTAGTGATGTACATATAGCTACAGTAGAGTTGTATGACTAGTGAATGTACATATAGCTACAGTAGAGTTGTATGACTAGTGATGTACATATAGCTACAGTAGAGTTGTATGACTAGTGATGTACATATAGCTACAGTAGAGTTGTATGACTAGTGATGTACATATAGCTACAGTAGAGTTGTATGACTAGTGATGTACATATAGCTACAGTAGAGTTGTATGACTAGTGATGTACATATAGCTACAGTAGAGTTGTATGACTAGTGATGTACATATAGCTACAGTAGAGTTGTATGACTAGTGATCTACATATAGCTACAGTATAGTTGTATGACTAGTGATCTACATATAGCTACAGTAGAGTTGTATGACTAGTGATCTACATAAACGACCATTCAGTGGCTACAACCTTAAATAACTGGTGGCAGCACCGGTTTTATAATAATTCGGTAGTTTCCTCCTTACGTACTCCAAATAACTATGATATAAAACTGACCAGTTCCTCTCTTCCTCGTATTTCGTATTCTCTATCATCCTCCTCCTAGTGTATCAGGCAACTTGTTAGTTTTATTCCCAATAGCACATTGTAATGATTGTAAACGATGAGTGGACTACAATGTCCCACATAAGGTTTACAAGTAAGGAGATGCGATAATACAAACTAGTGTCACGTAGCTTCGACACAAACAAAAACCACTTAAACGTCATTTTCCGAAATAGTGAAAGTTGTTAAGTATCAAAGTCGCACCTGCAGAATATCTTGGGCTCCCACAGCAATATTGCCACGCGCCCACGTTCCCACATTCCGAGTTTCACAATATTATTTAGTTAACAAACAATAATGTTACCAGCTAAAACCCATTTACACATAATTATTTGTATATGTTCATTTAATTATATTTCAATTTTGTTTTGTTTAATTTATTTGTTAATTGGTAAAGACACAGTAGTACTAATTAAACAAGTCACAAAATGTACAACTCGTAATTTTCGATGCTTAATAACTGCAACAAATAGCAATATTTACTAGTACATTTATTAAACATCTACGTTTACCACCATAATCAATAGCTTATCTACAAACTTCGTATAAATTTACAAGGTAAGGGTCAACAGTAAGTTTGAGAACTTTCATTTAAATAACAAAATTTAAATAGAAAGATTGATCTATCAACAATAAACAGCTTCAATAACCTGTGTTTGCGAGTTCTACGAGTGTTTTTAATTTTTGGTCTATATAACCAACATGTCTTATAGTGTCTTTTCTGATGTAGCCTAATCAAAAGAAACCTATATCCCTGAATAAGTAAGGATATTATAGGATATAGTAAGGATCACAGTTCAAACAATGTAATGTTAAAATCACCTGATCAAAAATAATTTAAGTTATAAAGCTTAACAATAAACACAATAAACTGCTTTATTTAACACAAATTACATAATACAGTTTATTATTGTTGATTAATAAGAATGCTTTTGTCTGTCATTGTTCATAAAAGCGTTCATTGTTGATAAATGTACAATTTCTCTATTAATTTTTAATTTATTGGACAAAAAGTTACTTGGCAATAGATATTAATGTAGTTCATGTAGTTTAAATGAAGGAAGTCGTATCTGAGCGCAGGTGGCAATAGATACTCCGGAGCTGCCGTTTATTCGATTTTTGTGTTGTAAGCTACTCGCTGAGAGCCTCAATGTCGACCGTGCTTTGTCACAGTAAATCTATGTGTATGTTATTTTATATATATTTGGCCATTAGATCGTGATAGAATCCACTTAAAATGCAATTCTTGCAATATTTTAGTAAAATTTCAGATTTTTAAGAAGTTCAAAGTTAAAATATTTTAAAATAGCCAATATTTTGAAAGTATTGAAGATAACATCATAATATATTTTGTGCAGCTGGCCTTGCCACCATAAACATGTGACCACGACTTTGTAGGATTTAATTTATTAGGTTTTTAAGATATAAAATGTTTAATAAAAAGAACACACACACCGACAGAGGGGAAATTAAACAATGTAGATCCATAATAATCCGTGTATAAATGTGCTGTCTTGACCTAAGCAATAATGACTTTGAAAATGTAGTATTATAATATATTGCCACATGTTTTAATATGGTTTGCTACAGCGTTTAAATGTTTTGTTAATAATAGTTGAACTAACTGATATATGGATATAATTGAAGGCAATCAACTTCACGAGCATTGCACCAACTCCTTTACAAACTAAAAACCCGATGAAGATAGCAGATACTGATTCTTGTAGACGTACGATAATATTGTAATTGTTTGTCCAGTGTATTTAAATTATAATATTTAAACTGGTCCGTCCTTAAAAATCATCGATCCTTAGCATTCGGAAAATTACAATTTCACAGTATATAATTTTTGTTAGTTTGATTAGTCTTCGCAAAATTAAAAACAAATAAATAATTGTTTTAAAGTTGTTAATAAGTTGATACAATCTCTGATCATGTATATTTATTACACATGCCGGATTTAAGCAATATCAGTTCCTCTGCGTTGTTTGTACCATGGTTTCAAATTAATTTTACTTATAATTAAGTTATTTTTTAATGCCTAGAGCCTAGTTTTTTAACGGAAGTATATTCAATGCGTAGTATTTTTACAACAGGTAATAAATTACTTTATTTTATATTAAAGTCAAACCTTAGCAACGCAATAAATATATCCATTAACAAATCGCAATATAGTTCGATTTGTATTGTTTTTTTTATTCAGTGGGGGGGTGCTTATTCTTCTCATCAACAAGTTATAAACGCTGATTTAGCACCCCCAGATTTAAGGGAGTGCTAAATAAGCACATGGACACAGTCACTGCGCTGAGTTAGCACCCTTTTACATGACGCCAAAATAACGTCAGTAGCGAGGAGGCGTTATGTCCAGGGGGCGTTATGTCCAGGGGGTGTTATGTCCAGGGGGCGTTATGTTCAGGGGGTATTATGTCCAGGGGGCGTTATGTCCAGGGGGCGTTATGTCCAGGGGGCGTTATGTCCAGGGGTGTTATGTCCCGGAAGTGTTATGTCCAGGGAGTGTTATGTCCAAGGGGGCATTATGTCCAGGGGGCGTTATGTTCAGGGGGTATTTTGTCCAGGGGGCGTTATGTTCAGGGGGCGTTATGTCCCGGGGGCGTCATGTCCCGGAAGTGTTATGTCCAGGGAGTGTTATGTCCAGGGGGTGTTATGTCCAGGGGGCGTTATGTCCAGGGGGCGTTATGTCCAGGGGGCGTTATGTCCAGGGGGGCGTTATGTCCAGGGGGCGTTATGTCCCGGGGGGCGTTTTATGGGCGTTATGTCTCGGGGGCGTCATATCCCGGAAGTGTTATGTCCAGGGAGTGTTATGTCCAGGGGGCGTTATGTCCAGGGGGCGTTATGTCCAGGGGGCGTTATGTCCCGGAAGTGTTATGTCCAGGGGGTGTTATGTCCAGGGGGCGTTATGTCCAGGGGGCGTTATGTCCAGGGGGCGTTATGTCCAGGGGCGTTATGTCCAGGGGGCGTTATGTCCAGGGGGCGTTATGTCCAGGGGGCGTTATGTCCACCTGATTTACGAAATATCGTTGTTTTAACTGAAATAGGCCCACGGTACAACTTTCTTCTGAACTAGCCATCATATGGTCTGACATTTTTTCAGGGCTTGATTATTAAGGTATCTACACTATGTATTCGCATTTTTGTTACTAAAGTTTAAAGAATCCAATCAAAAAGTTTAATTATTGAGTAATTTAAAAATAATTATAAACTTATAAGTTTTAATATTTTTAATTCATACATTTTATCTGTCTTATAACGTACAATATGTGTTGGAAATTGCAAGACAATCGATTAAGTTATTGGTGTCTAAATAAGTAGTAAATTCCACCTTTGAATAGCATTTATCCCCCCCCCCTTTACATTTATCGTGTTCTGTTTGATGGGCTTATTGAACATTTAACCGTATTATCAACTGTAAAAGTGATTTTTCGTGCAACTGTAAAATATTACTTAACGAGATTTAAGTGTTTAAACGAATCTGGGGCTTGTCGTGAACAGAATATTGCTAAGACTTCGGAAAGAAAACTATGAGCTAAGAAAGGATTATGTATACTACGAAGAATCCCTTACGTTATTGGCAGCAGATAAAACATTGATTGGACTGTCAGTTGCGCAACTGCTACGCGCCGGAATCTTAGTTTTATCTTCCGCAAAAAGTAAGTTAGTAGTTCACTAAGAAGTATTCTACCCGACAATCAACAATTACGTTTTCATGTTATTTTTTTACTGCACTAGATAGACCCACATTGTCTAGAAGTCCAAACCCTGCGTAAATTATACCCTCGAAACCATCAGTAAAAGGACCTTTCAATATGAATACGTTGCTGATAGATTATTTAGCAGTTGCAATTAACAATGTTACATTTGTGAACATCTATAAAATTTGTCAACTGCCGGACGGTCATTATAGTAAGTATTTTAGATCAAATAATAATGATCTTTACAAAACCCGTGTAAAAAACCAAATATTTTGTATAAGAATTTATTGAATGCATGTTTTTAAGATTATTCATAAACATGATTTCCATCCCATGTCTAACCTGAATATTTTACACTTTACAATATTGTCAAAATATCATAATATAATCAAACATTAATAAAATCAGTATTTGAAAAAGATTAACTTATAGTCGTCTGATGCTGTAACTTATAAGAGGGTGTCAGTTAGTAGTGTTCACAGCTAAATTTAGATATTTCGATAAGAAAATATTGGAACTATGAAAACATATTATTTTAATTTAATTAATAATATAATTTTTATAAATATCTTTTCGGTTCATAAATATGTTTAAAAATCTATTTCTGTAAATTAAGTATTTTTAACGGGACGTGGCGATCTACACAAAAGTTCCTTTTGCATTTTTAATCATTACCACGACGCATTGATATCGATAAGTTTATTGTTTTAATGTCTACACAATAATAAGTTATACAACTATTGTTATTGTTGTACGTACAATATCTACTCTGATATCATAGAGAAATACTGTGTACGTCAGAATACACCTGTTACTCGCTCACCTGGAAGAACAGGCAGAAGCAGACCCACTGGTAATACCCGTAGCATTTCTTGTCCTCGACTTGCCACGGGTGTTGTCGACGCCGGGGTACGGCACCACTACCCCTACCTTCTTCCTGAACGCCGTCTTGATGGTATAAGTCGAGTGTATCCAACAGTAGGTATTGAGCACGTCCTCAGGGATGTCCTTGGTGTGGACACAGTCTATTGGGGTTGCCGACGTACTGGCGCGTGGTCACGATCAGACTGAAGGCGATCAGGATCATGACGGTGATGCTGTAGTGTAACCGGAACACCGGCGAGGTCGATGTGTATGTGACTGACCTTGATCAAGTTCTTCAACCCCCGAAACACGTCCAGCATAGCTTCCTGTAGAGATTCACTTGAACTTGACCCTACCGATCCTCTCACAGCGTTTCATCACAGAGGTCCGGACGCGATACACCGGTCGCGACGTGACATGTTCACCGTTACACTACTGGAGTTCTACTGAACGGGCACGAGCGTGTGGCCTGCCCATGAAGCCCCGTCGTGCTCACACTCCACTGGCTCGGCGGCGACCTGAAGACGTTCGGGCCGGGACAACTCCTTATCATCGCCTAATCCGGTTAGTCGGAGGGAAAATCAATGCGGGACCCTCATAACAGCACTATTAAAACTGACACTATTACACGATACACTGCGGTTATCGTGAATCGACTGTCCGCGACACGTTCCGTTTCTCATTGTCCACGGTTTACAGCACTCCTCGCGCGGGTACCGACACTGGCGTGGCACTGCAACTATCTAAACATAGGAACGCCGACTGCCTGGTCCGATAAACTTTGTTACCACGTGTCTAAATATACTCTCGCCCACCTCTGTTGCGCTGCCAGCTCGGCGGCTCTGCGGCAGTATTGTGTCTGCTGCTGCGCGCCGAGGCTTACTTCTGACTGTGTCTAGCGAGAACACAAATTACCTCAATATTAATATAATACGATATAAATCCAATAATGTTTTTATCAAAAAGTTATTCTTGCGGTCTTGTAACCCTCAAAAAACCAATCATTTATAAATATAAATAAATTCAACACCTACTCAAAGGGAATTCAATTTTGCAAACGGTACGGCCCCATAGTGAGATTCAATGAACACAGGTTTCCCAGGAGCTGTGTGCGGTTATTGATGATTTCAAATTTGACATTCTTGGTCTCTCGGAGACGTGGTTGACTCCAGATGTTTTCCTCAGATTGTTTTATTGTTAGATGGCTTACTCTTTATGGCGCAAGGACAGACAGGGCGCTGAGGGTCTCCCGGGAGCCGCTGGTGGAGGAGTGGCACTCCTGGTTGCAAATCATCTGCAAATGACGCAGGTCTTTTTGAACAATGTTGATAGTCGCTTAGAATATATCTGTGGCAAGTTTAGTTTGAGAAACAAGAAGCTGTGTGTGTGCGTGGTATATAAACCACCCCTGTGTTATATATTCCACCCTGAGTTATATTTTGTATTCTTTGTTTATTGATCAGATGTTGGATGTTGATGATGTTGTTTTGTTGGGTGACATTAATGTAAATCTTATGGATAACTGGTAAGGCCGATTGTAGATTCCTGAAAAACCTGTATGAATCGTTAGGGTTGGTACAACTCATAACAGAGCCCACTCGTGTCACCGAGAGCTCTTCGACATTGATCGACCATATTGTAAGTGAATAAAAGGTCTAGACATAGTCAAAGTTGGTTTAGTGGATACGTCCCAAAATTCTTGATTCAAGACGTAAACAAATTACGGACCACCACCTGGTATATTGTGATCTCAGGTATGGCAACTATAGGCCAAAGGAGAAATTTATAACTTATCGAAATTTTTCTAATTTCGATGTGTCTCTTTATGTTTCTTTATTGTCACGTATTGATTGGGGAAGATATTGAGACAAAGACCTCGGTCGAGGAAGTTAGTCAATTGTTAACTACCTACATTGTCCAACTGCTTGACACCTGCGTACCGTTAACAAGAAAGCGAGTCACCAAGAAGAAAGCCCCCATGGCGGAGTGAACGAGATAAGAGAGCTCACAAAAGAAAAAAATTATTTTCAATACACAGACTGCATGATGGTGATGTTTCGGCTGCTAGAACGTTGTACTGTAAGGCACGAAATAGATTGAACTGCGCCATCAGAAGAGCAAAACGAAATTACTTTCACGACAAGCTGAATTGTAAGGACTCTAAATCATTCTGGGGTGTTTTACGGTCCGGTGGAGTGCTGGAAAATGACCGTAATAGTGACGATATAAGATTCTCAGCTGATGACCTCAACAGGTACTTTGCAGGCATGGGTGGTGGAAGCAGGATTAGCCCCGAGAAACTGAATTTCTACAGAAACAATGTTTGTGAGGATCTGGCGCATGGTTTCAGTTTTGTGCCAGTTACTGAGGGTGAGATCAAATGCATAATTAATAACATTACGTCCAGTGGCTGTGGGGACTGATGGAATATCTATCAGGCTAGTGAAAGCCATGAGCCATATTGCTTGGGAGCTATTACGCATTTGGTTAACCTGTCCCTTGCTTCTGGGTGTTTTCCATCATGCTGGAAGCAAAGTCTTGTCACGCCCATACCCAAAATAAAGAATCCAAGTGTGATTTCCCAATTTAGGGCCGATATCGATCCTTCCGGCCATGTCCAAAAATCCCTTGAGAAGGTGGTGGTGAATCAATTGACAGCTTTCATTGAGGCTGAAAAATATTCTTCCTGTACATCAGTCTGGTTTTAGGAAGTCTTTCAGCACTACCTCCGCCTTGATAAACATTATGGATGAGCTGCATGTAGCGAAAAGATAAAGGTTTTGGAAGTATTTTGGCGACGCTTGATTTCTCTGAAGGCGTTCGACTCAGTGAATTATGAACTGTTTTTCTTGCCAAATTAAATTTCTATAGGTTTGATGAAATCGCTATAAAATGGTTTGGCTCAAATTTGAGCGGACGGAGTCAGGTGACGAAGGTAAAAGAAAACTGCTCTTCCTCGCTGTCGAAGGATACAGGGGTTCCTCAAGGGTCATCGTTTAGGGCCTGTTATGTTCATTTTATATACTGCTGATCTTGAACTTGCATTGTCCTCGTGTTCACTCTACTCCTATGCGGATGACTCTCAGATGCTTCTAACATATCCCCCTCCAGGTGTCCATGAAGCGGTGCAGTGTTTCAATGCTGATCTGCGTAGGGTTAAAGAGTGGTCGGAGGGACATGGCCTAAAGTTGAATGCAGATAAGTGTTCTGTGGTGCATTTTTGCTCACCATCCATTAAAGAGACCATGAACAGGAGTATTCTCTCTGTTTCTGGTTGAGGGTATTTGTTGGAAGATCGTGTTTTTGTTAAAGTCTTGGGAGTTATAATTGACAATCAGCTAAACTTTCTTAAACATGTTGAATTGATTTATCAACGTGCAATGTGTAAATTGAGAGTTTTGAATAGATACAGATCGTTAATTCCAATGCTTTCAAAGCTGCATATTGTAAATTCTCTGGTATTTCCATCAATATATTACGCCTTCCAGTGTTTGGTAGCTGCTTAACTCAAGAGGCAAATGTCATCCTTGCACGGATACAGAACAGTGCGCTGAGGTTTGTTTATAATCTAAAAAGATTTGACCACATCTCACCTTATCGCAAAAGAGCAAATTTACACTCTGTTCAAGATATTTGTAGGCTCCAAACTGTGACATTGGGTGCATAAGGTTTTTGGAAACTGGTGAACCCCTTACCTGGAACGGAAACTAGTGGCGCGAGCGACTCTAAGAGTACGGCACACTCGACAGGACGACAAGCTGCAACTGCCGCGTGTGCGGTTGGAGGCTACAAAAAGGTCCTTCTCGTACTTTGGACCCCAGGAGTACAATGCCTTAACCACCAATTATAAAGACTTTGTCTGTTAAAACTTTCAAAAAGGAAGTTAAAACTGTATATGTACCTTAATGATGTATTGTTTGTTTAAGCATGAATTTTCTATGTAAATTACCAGCACGAAATATTGTGTGTCACAGTTTTAAATTACGAATTGTAACTGGTTAATGATTAGTTTGGACGTGGAGTCCGATTTGTAAAACAAGGATTTGGTAAACTGAAAAATCCGCTCAAGAATAAAGGCCTTAATTTATTTTATTTATTTATTTAATTAATTGTGCCCAAAAAAAAAAATTAAAAAAAA